>NC_134850.1:64636219-64939249 GCF_965363235.1 Mytilus galloprovincialis | reverse complement strand
GATTACACTGCAAAATGTAATCAATTACAGCTGATTACGATTACTGATTACGATTACCCCATGCCTGCCTACTTCATGTACTTTGAATAAACTATTACAGTATTACAATCTGGAAATCTGTACAATAAAACAGGTTAGACTAACCTCATACATGTCATAGCTGAGACACTTGTATAATTGTCAAATTTTTAAACAAGTATTTTTTTCTAAAGGTTAAGATTGATAAAGAATTTAATATTGGTATATCTTTAAGTTTCAAAGAGTGAAAAAAAGGCAAGAGCTGAAAAGCAACAGGGGCCAAAGCTAGTATGTACAATATTTCATTATTCAAATATTGCATATTGGATTTATTCTACAGATTTGTAATCATCATGATCATGGTAATGTTGATACTTTTGTATGGATTTGAAGTCTGTAAATTTGGTTTAAAGCTTTTGAAATGAAAACTTGTGACACTAATCTCTGATACTAAAACCCAACTTCTTGATATATATATATATGTGAAACTTGGTCAAAATACACTTGTATATTTCAACAAATAAAAAATATTAATTTTTGGCAAAGTTGTTACCAGAAATGAAATTCAACTCCCTGTTATTTTATTTAGAATGTAGGACAGACAAAACAGAAAGTCACAGGACAAAAGCCACAATTCAGTTTTTAGATTATTTTTTTTTGGACAAGAAAAAAATAATTATGGAAATATAACTTTACTGTTTTCTTGAACTATTATATATAAAGCAACTTTGTATTTAAAATTTATTCAATAAATATCAATAATGATTGAAAAATTGTTATATAAACAAAATGTCAATGTACAGTTGTAGCTTGGTACTTAAATGGCTTCATGGTGCTAAGAAATATAACCTTTGCATGATTTAAATTTAATAAATGTTCCTTTTATCAAAGCTTAAGATAAAAATGAATATATGTTATAAAATGAAAATATTTCAAGATCTTTCTCTTATTTGTTCAAACGATTGTCAATAAATTATTTGTGACTTCTTTATGTCCTGTGCATATTTGTCCTGTGACTTAATTTCAGTCCGTTTACCGTTTTATCTAATATATACTATTTTTTAATACAAGATAAAGGTTGGTTTACATTGGTTAAATCAGTGTTTGATATATCACGTTGAATAATGGTTATACGTTTGTTTATAAATATGTAAATGTAGTATTGTGCTTATGTTTCAGAAATAAAGATATATATTTATGTAATCTATAATAAAAGTTTATTGATTGCTTAAAAGGTGCATATAACCTTAAAGAAAGGAAGGAGGATACATGACTAAAATAAGAGACTGGGAATGATTTAAACAGACTTTTCCTCATCATGCTCATGAATATGAATAGTGGTATAATCAAGAGAAATTCATATTAGATTCTATGAGAAAGAAATCCATAATTCTTAGTGTATCTTGGTTATTAGCCAAACATAATAATAATATAAGGTACACATTCTTCTTTCTTGCAAGTGAGGTGAGTGCTCAGAGTCAAGACCTTGGACCAAAATTTAAAATCATGAGTTTTTGCAACTTAAACTTAAAGTATCTCCAAGAAAACAGTTAAAATGGAAAGCATACCTGTACTTGTATCAGACTATAAAAATATAGTGTTAAATAAATTTGAACAAGGAATCTATATACACATTCAAATGGTAAAGAAATTTTTTAAAAACTCACCACTATTCATCTTGCTTTTTTCTGTTTAATGATTGTATGGAATAACAGGGATTTTATATAGGTAATGAAGCCATACACCTGTAATGACTTGTTTATTGGCCTTTTGACTCAAAATAACCAGTGTCAATTAAAAACAATGGAAGAGGATGTTCAAAGGTGCTATAATTGCTAATTAGTATCCTTAATGACAATATTATCAAGTCGGCAGAGGACCCTTTACAATGCCCTTTACAATAAATTAATTAATGACAGGTGCATAGGTACACACAATATTATTAACTGAGTGTGTTTTTTTTGTGTTTGAAATTAAATAATAGAATATGCAATCATTTCATTAATCAATTGTCAACTGTTTTGACAAGGACTTGTCACCTGAAATCCCTGTTAATCCATATAATAATTTATTTATGAAATTGTTAGATCTTTTATTAAATAAAAAATGATTCTTACCTTTTCTATCGTACAATCATAAACAGTGTTGTCGGTTTCAAAACGAAAGTAAAACGTCGAAAAATTGCCGTCCAATTAAAACAGTTGTTACATCGTCCTTTGGTATATTTAGAATCCGAAATAAACATAGATTATCTGGGAAATGAGATAATGAATTATCTGAAATTCAGATAATTAATTATCTGGAGATAAATTAGGATTATCTGAAAATCAGTCAAATAAACCTAGATTTTTTTAATATTTTTAAATAAACCGGGATTTTCTCCAGATAATGAATTTTCTGTATTATCTGAGATAAACTAGGATTTTCTCGAATTTGAATTAAGCTGAGATAATCTTAGTTTATCTGAGATAAACCGGGTTTATCTCAGATAATCCTAGTTTATCTGAGATAATCTAAGATTAATTAATAAAAGTGGTTCAGGCGTGCCATACATATCCTCTTATCTTTATATTATGTGCGAGTAAAGCAATCATACCACTCCCTCTTATCCTTATATTAGGTGTGAGTAAAGCAATCCTACCATATCCTCTTATCCTCATATTAAGTGTGAGTAAAGCAATCCTACCATATCCTCTTATTCTTATATTAGGTGTGAGTAAAGCAATTCTACCATATCCTCTTATCCTTATATTAGGTGTGAGTAAAGCAATCATACCACTCCCTCTTATCCTTATATTAGGTGTGAGTAAAGCAATTCTACCATATCCTCTTATCCTTATATTAGGTGTGAATAAAGCAATCCTACCATATCCTCTTATTCTTATATTAGGTGTGAATAAAGCAATCCTACAATATTATCTTATCCTTATATTAGGTGTGAGTAAAGCAATCCTACCATATCCTCTTATCCTTATATTAGGTGTGAGTAAAGCAATCCTACCATATCCTCTTATTCTTATATTAGGTGTGAGTAAAGCAATCCTACAATATTATCTTATCCTTATATTAGGTGTGAGTAAAGCAATCCTACCATATCCTCTTATCCTTATATTAGGTGTGAGTAAAGCAATCCTACCATATCCTCTTATTCTTATATTAGGTGTGAGTAAAGCAATCCTACAATATTATCTTATCCTTATATTAGGTGTGAGTAAAGCAATCCTACCATATCCTCTTATCCTTATATTAGGTGTGAGTAAAGCAATCCTACCATATCATCTTATCCTTATATTAGGTGTGAGTAAAGCAATCCTACCATATTCTCTTATCCTTATATTAGGTGTGAGTAAAGCAATCCTACCATATTCTCTTATCCTACATATTAGGTGTGACTACAGCATTACTACCATATCCTCTTATCATTAAATTGAGTGTAAGTAAAGCAATCCTACCATATCCTCTTATCCTTATATTTAGTGTGAGTAAAGCAATCCTACCATATCCTCTTATCCTTATATTAGGTGTGAGTAAAGCAATCCTACCATATCCTCTTATCCTTACATTACATGTGAGTAAAGCAATCCTACCATATCCTCTTATTCTTATATTAGGTGTGAATAAAGCAATTCTACCATATCCTCTTATCCTTATATTAGGTGTGAGTAAAGCAATCCTACCATGTCCTCTTATCCTTACATTACATGTGAGTAAAACAATCCTACCATATCCTCTTATCCTTATATTAGGTGTGAGTAAAGCAATCCTACCATGTCCTCTTATCCTTACATTAGGTGTGAGTAAAGCAATCCTACCATATCCTCTTATCCTTATATTAGGTGTGAGTAAAGCAATCCTACCATGTCCTCTTATCCTTACATTAGGTGTGAGTAAAGCAATCCTACCATATTCTCTTATCCTACATATTAGGTGTGACTACAGCATTACTACCATATCCTCTTATCATTAAATTGAGTGTAAGTAAAGCAATCCTACCACTCCCTCTTATCCTTATATTTAGTGTGAGTAAAGCAATCCTACCATATCCTCTTATCCTTATATTAGGTGTGAGTAAAGCAATCCTACCATATCCTCTTATACTTATATTAGGGTGAGTAAAGCAATCCTACCATATCCTCTTATCCTTATATTAGGTGTGAGTAAAGCAATCCTACCATATCCTCTTATCCTTACATTACATGTGAGTAAAACAATCCTACCATATCCTCTTATACTTATATAAACCCTGATCAGTTCTATATTTGAATAAAATGTGAATCTTTGTGTGTAACATTTGTATACCTGCAACACCTAAGATCATCCCCAATTTTTGGTGGGGTTTGTGTTGCTCATTCATTATTTTTCTATGTTGTGTTTTGTGTACTATTGTTAATCTGTTGGTATGTTCTTTTCAGACATGGTGTTGACAACAGTTTATTTTCGACTTATGAATTAAATGTCATTTTGGTATCTTTTGCCTCTCTTGTAGTGTTCTGTAGATGTACAGTTTGCGTCTTGATCAGTTCTATATTTGAATTTAATGTGAATCTTTGTGTGTAACATTTATACCTCCAGTATTTATATCAGTTGGTGCTGTCGATCGTAGTTTATGAGTTTACAATATTTGAGGTGCAGTTGTTATTTTTCTTCCTCCCTTATACTACATTTGTTTCATTAATGAGGACAACCTGAAAATTGTGTAATGAAACAAGTTTGAATTTTAATATAAAAGAGTCTAACTGATGGGATTTATGGTTTTACCATATTTTGGAAACATCTATCAAACTTCGATTTTATTGGGGGCTTGACACAATCTTAAACTTTACGTGTTAATGTATAAACTTGCATCGAAGACCTTTTAATAAACACCGCGAAATAGTTTGTATTTGAAAGAGAATGCAAACCCTAACTTTTTATAGATTTTTTTTGTTTTTGTTATAAACATGTTTAACCCCGCCGCATTTTTGCGACTGTACCAAGTCAGGAACCTCTGGCCTTTGTTATTCTTGTATTATTTTTAATTTTAGTTTCTTGTGTACAATTTTGAGTTTAGTATGGCGTTCATTATCACTGAACTAGTATATATATTTGTTTAGGGGCCAGCTGTAGGACGCCTCCGGGTGCGGGAATTTCTCGCTGCATTGAAGACCTGTTGGTGACCTTCTGTTGTTGTTTTCTCTATGGTCGGGTTGTTGTCTTTTTGACAAATTCCCCATTTCCATTCTCAATTTTATTATCTCTTGGAGGGGTTACACAATTTGTTTTCCTAAATGTTTCAAACTTGCGGTGGCGCCATCTTTAAGCATATGATTATAAGTGGTAATTATATGGCCAGAAATATGACATAATGATGCTGCATACTCAAAGTACCGATACCAAGCTTTACATTTTGAGTGCGGATTAAAAACGCTTTGAAAATTGTGTAAGTTTAACAATAACTTCAAGGAAAATGAGCTCTGCGTGGCTCTCTTATCGTTCCCCTAAAGTTTTACGACATATCTAAAGAAGCAGGGACTTTCTATACCAAGTCCCTGAATGAAGCGAGCCTTTTTACCATTAATGTTGCACTGTTACACAAATGTCCAAGGTAAGGAGGCGGGTTAAGGACTCACAAACATGTTAAACCCGTCACATTCTGTATGTGCTGTCCCAAGTCAGGATTCTGTTGTTCGTTGGTTGTGTTTGTTTGTTGTCTGCCGAAGTTTTTTTTTTTTTTGTGTGTATTGTTTTGTCACAAATCAGATCGTTGGTTTTCTCGTTAGCGATAATTCACATGTTCGGGATCTTTAAAGATTATGCTGAACACCGACTACCGAACACGCGTGCACACGCTGAAATGTCTAGCCTGCTTTTTTTATAATCAAAATTGAAGTATAATCATGGGGTTAAGCATGTTAAGGTCAAACAAACAATGCTAGACAGACCCGTCACTTTACAATCATTCGAGACACCAAATACAGTTCGGTACCACGATTTCCCGAGGATTACAAAAATTAATTTACATCCACAGGACAAATTGACTTGTCCGAAAAACATGATGTTGTTGCTTTATATATCTGATTGACTGACAAACCGATGAAATATTAACATCAACTGAAAGCAATGCACATGAGGTCAAGGCAAAATGAACCCTGCCAGACAGACATCGTTTCCCCTAACAATCATTTTTACGCTAAACTTTGTATTTTCTACAGATTTTCTCTGCAGAAAACCAAATCAGTGATGGTTGTTTGTAAAAAAAAATCCAATTCATCGTTCATGCGCTGTTTGATTAAAAAGTAAGACAAAAAGATAAAAAAAAATCATAATATTTTTGTTTGAAAGTGTTATAAAAAAAAACCACATATTCATATTCATGAAATTAAACAGCTCAGCCATTTTGACAGTTCCCGGAGTTTTTCAAATGGTAAAAAAATAATTAGAAATCCGCCAATATCAGAACATCTGGTATCATGATCGGTAACTTATCCATGTTATCTTTCTTCCTTTGTTTGTAAATATATCTGACTGTTAAAAGTTTAAAAATTACCAGTTATGTTAATATGTTCTCCGTTGTAGAATAGTTACCCTTTTGTTTGGAAAAGATACCAAAATTAAAATGGAAGTAACAGTTACATATATTCGTCTGTCGCTGTGTAAGCAGTAGTCTTACCATTCTGTAATATGTTAATATGCTCTGATTATATGCTCTATGGTGTTATTGTTAAAATATTTTTTTTAAATGTTAGAGTTACCCCTCTTTGTACATAACAGGTCAACTGGCTTATGATTATATAAGTTTTCTGATGAACCATTTCCAATCAGAATGGCAATTGTGAGAATGGATGGATGAAACAGGGACTTAGTATAGAAAGTCCCTAGATGAAAGTATTATATGTCTGTCTTTGTTATGATTTATATGCCTGTTTTAGAATTTGAATTCTACTGTTTAAAAGTCTTTTCTCAGACTAAGAACCTTTATAAGTCTGTATACTTGTACTATTCTTTCTAGATTTTTTTTTTATCACAGAACCTATTAATGATTATATTTTTGTTCTTAAGTAAACACATTTCTTCACATGACAAGGTTTGTAATATTTTTTAATTAATTTTATTGGTTTTTTTTTGTTTTAAAAGTTTTAAGGATTATTTTAGATTTTGGCAAAACATTGTTATTCTACAAATTCTGACCACAAACAATTGATGGCAATTAAGAATGCCATTCTGTATATTATGCTATGATACCCAATAAATTAATCGCATAAAACAGTGACTAGTGGGATGCACATTTGCAGATTGATATAGCAAGGATTTGTATAGTAAAAGAACCTTCTTACTATACAAATCCTTGGATATGGCAAAATCATTGATATGGACAGACTAGGATAATGGTATGTATATCATATCAGTAGTTCATCAGGACTTTAAAATTGCCTACATCTTGCTTTAAACTTGGTAGACAATAACATTTAAAAGTCTTTGTAAATATTCACTGCAAAAAACTAAGTAAATCTATTAGTAAAATACTGAAAAAGCAAAATCATATTTTCTGAATTTGGTTACACATTTCATCTCTTTCATCATAAGCATTAAACTGCAGTAGACACAGAGATTTGTCTCGCCCTTATGTTATTAAGTATACTGCAAATGTTTAAATAGAAATGCAATCTTTTAACGTGTCAACTATGCAGAACATACAACGTAACTGCTAGTACTCTCAGATCTGTGTCTTTTTGTTGTTGTACCCAGCCTGACGTCCACTTTGAGAAGTATTTTTATTTGAGTATCCATCTGATGAGTTAAGTTTTTTTCAACTGATTTTTATAGTTTGTTCATATGTTGCATGGATACACCACTGTCCCAGTTTAGGAGGGTTGTGATCCCGCTAGCATGTCTGACTTTGCCATATTCTGTATGTTTGCACCTGTCCCAAGTCATCAGGAGCCTGCAATTCAGTGGTTGTCATTTGTTGATGTGTTACATATTAGTCTTCCATTAATTTTTTGTATATAAATTAGACCATTATTTTTGTTGTTATTGTTTTACATTTGTCATTTTCAGGGCCTTTTATAGCCGACTATGTGGTATGGGTTTTGCTCATTGTTGAAGGTCATACAGCGACCTATAGCTGTTATTTTCTGTGTCATTTGGTCTCTTGTGGAGAATTGTCTCATTGGCAATCATACTCCATCTTCATTTTTTTTACATGACTGAAGGTGCAGGGCCAAATAACCTCTTTGAAAATTGCAAATGCTAATACAACTGCATAGTAAATACCATTGACTTCTCATATGTAAGTTCCCTTTAAACTGACAAACACAAACTTTACCATCTAAACAATGCAAAAGTCAATAAACTATGGGTGGCAGTGTCATACTAATAGGGAATGCTATTACAATTGCATACTAAATATCATTGACTTATATAGCACTAGTGGTTACTGTAAATTAAGAAAATTATTGTGAGGTTTTTATTATTGCAAAAATGGGGCATAGTTGTAAAACCAAACAAGTTAAACTCGCATTTTGAAATATTTTATATGAATTAGACAGTTTTTTTTCTCAAATACACATTTAAGTCTAAACTGACAAAATTGCAATAATAAATGCACGCAATAATTTCTGAATTTACAGTAATCATAAACTGATCTAATCACAACTTCAAAATGTAAAGGACTGAGGGTGCTGGGCCAATAAAATGCCATGGGAATGAGATGCAACACCTTACTGACAATCACAAAACATGTACAGCTCAAGTTTCAAAGTCAATAGACCATGACTGAAGGGGCAGGGCCTAATAATCTCCATAAACTTGAGATGTGCCAATGCTAAAACAACTGCATATTAAATACCACTGACCTACCAATTATGGTTCTCCTTGAATTGACTTATTATCAAACTTATACATGTAATATAAGCAGAGATGTTTTATGTGTGCATCCCCAAGGGTGACTGGGGTATAGAAATATGGTCGCTTGGTCTTCTCCCGACCGGCAGTAAAACGCTTGCTGAAGTGGGGCGTCCGTTTGGCTGTGCGGGATGTATCAAGTTCGCAGTCACGTCCGTCAGAAGGGGAAGTTAAATCCGATGCCTCGTGTAAAGAGAGTGCCACGCTCTTTGCACGTTAAGAACCCTTGCAACAACTCTTTGAGGGGTCCATAGGTGGCCTGTTGCAAGGCAAAATTTCTGTCCCTATCCAATATACCCTCATTTTCCGGTGGCAGTCCAAATTTCCCCGACCATCATCCTAGATGGCCTCTATTACAACAACCTACATATTGTATTTATTGTGAACTTGTTCTCGTCCTGAATATGCATGAAATATTTGCCACTGGACGTTAAGCAACCAACAATCAATCAATCAATTTATGTGTGCATGGCTCTCCAATAATTGGGAAACAAAACATATGGAATAATTTGGAATAGCACTTTATACTTATACATTAACTATTGCTGAAATCATACCACAAAAATAGTCACAATTTGAAATGTTCCAAAGGTACAGTCCAGAAATGAATTACTAGGACCCTTTATATGTGGACTAACTAATTATTTGGGGGTTTCCATGTATTGATTTACCATATCTAAGTTTAGTTCCTATCAAGGTTCTGTGTGCGACAATACTCACTAACTTCTGCACTGCTTTAAGTTTGTTTTGGTATATGTGACCTTGAACTTAAAGACATCATATTTGATAGGATCTTTCTCATTAAATAACATATATCCAAATGTACTAAGGTGAGGTCTTGGTGGTGTAGTGATAGTAGTTCAACTACTGAAATCACTAGCCTGTCAATGCAGAGGTTGTAAGTTCTAACCCTGCATGTGGCAAGTGCACTTGACTCATCTTAATGGACTATAATTGTCAGTTTTCCTGTCGAAGGTTGTGATTCTCTAACACACTACCACTAGCCAATGAATCCAAATAAAGATTAAATTGCAGCAAAATTCCTTGAAGTTTACCAAAAAATTTGTAAGGGTTCCGCGGAACCCTGTGTCTCGCCTACTTTTGCTGTTAATCACAGGCTCAACAAAAATGAGGAAAAAAATCAATAAAAATATTCCTCTGGATACTATCTTTTGATCATAAACAAGCTTCTGTCTAAGTTTGGTACAAATCCAAAATAGTATAAGAAAGTTATTAAAATATTTTAAAACTTACCACAGAGTGAAAGTGTTGTTTCCTAGCAGAAAATCTAATATAAAAAAGAAGACGTGGTATGATTGCCAATGAGACAACTGTCCACAAGAGACCAAAATGACACGCACATTAAAAACTATAGGTCACCGTACAGCCTTCAACAATGAGCAAAGCCCATACCGCATAGTCGGCTATAAAAGCCCTGATAAGACAATGTAAAACAATTCAAACGAGAAAACTAACGGCCTTATTTATATAAAAAAAAATGAACGAGAAACAAATATGTAACACATAAACAAACGACAACCACTGAATTACAGGCTCCTGACTTGGGACAGGCACATACATAAATAATATTGCGGGGTTAAACATGTTAGCAGGATCCCAACCCTCCCCCTAACCTGGGACAGTTGTATAACAGTACATTTAGTCATTTAAAAGTAAAATACTGAAAAAAATGGATTTTTTTTTACAAAATTTACTTCTGGATACTATCTAATGATCATAAACAAGCTTCCGTCCATGTTTGGTATAAACCCTGGATAGTTTTAGAGAGTTATTAACATTTTAAAAACCTTAACCACAGAGTGAATGTAATGTTTCCCAGCCGAAAAACTAAGTCCATTTATAAGTAAAATACAGAAAAAATGGAATTTTATTTTTACAAAATTTACCTCTGAATACTAGCTTTTGACAATAAACAATCATCTGTTTAAGTTTGGTACAAACCCAGGACAGTTTAAGAAAGTTATCAAAATTTAAAAAAACTTTAACCACAGAGTGAATTTTATGTTTCCTGGCAGAAAAACTAAGTCCATTTATAAGTAAAATACGGAAAAAATGGAATTTTATTTTTACAAAATTTACTTCTGGATACTATCTTATGATCATAAACAAGCTTCTGTCCAAGTTTTGTAGAAATCAAGTATAGTTTAAGAAAGTTATTAAAATTTCAAAAACTTTAACCACAGAGTGAATATATGTGTACGCCGCCGACGGAATGTAGGATCGCTTTATTCGCTTAGTCTCACTTTTTCCACTAGTCGAAGGCTCGACAAAAACCTTTCATTTCCTTTTTTGGTCTGTGGCCTTCAACATTTTAACCTCAAAATCAACTAGATCAACATATCCTTAATTAATATTCTGATTCCAGCCAACCAGTCTATAAAATAAGATGTGGTATGATTGCCTATGAGACAACTAGTCTATCGATGCTCCAAAGTTCTAATAAGGCTGATTATTAGCAGCTATATGTTGCTATACAACCTTCAACAATGAGCAAAATCCATATTGTATATCAGAAAGTTGACTATAAAATGCCCAGGACAAAACAAGGGGAGATAATTCAAACCAAGAAAGCTATTAACAGACTAATTTATAACCAATTAGTTAATGAAAAACAAATATGACAGACGAGTACTTCTTCTAAATGTGTCCTTGGCATTGAAGCTGCAAATACCACTTTTCTGTCTGACCTTGCCTCAAGGACATAGTCAATCATCCAAACTGATGAATTATGCTAGGGTCAAGATATTTGTAACAAACTCGTACCTTTGAGGAGGAACTAAATAAGCACCTTTCAATTTTTCAACAAAACAGAAACATTTCTATGTAATTCCATGGTCTTTATTAAAATATGACAAATCATAGAAAAACATGCACCCTGCATTAAAAAACCCAATAGGGAAAAAGCATGGGTGTGTTATTGTAACAGATATTTCACATGTTCAATTGTCATGAACAAACAAGGTTATTACTTGCAGTATTTTACTTGATTTATAATACTGTATATCATATTGTGATTATAACATGTACAATGTAAACAATATCAGCATTTAAATAACATTTCTTTTCTTTTACAGTGGGAAAGTTAAATTTAATCAATTTCATGGACAGGGTTTTTCATTTTGTTAGATAAACCTTTGTTCAACAGGCAAAATTTTGTAGCATATAAAATGCAGATATATATATATATAGAGGTAGATTTCCATTTAGTATAAGACCGAGCTGACGAAACACTAAATTTTTTTAGTTTAATAAATCTTAATCAAAAGCACCTTTAAATATTGGAGATTAATCTTGTTACACAGAAATTAGTATCTTAATAATTCTGTGACACTTCATTAAAATCAATCAATCATTACTCCCAATAAGACACCTTAATCTATAACTACTTATTAAAAGGGTGGGGGTGGGGTGGGTTGGGAATGGAAGTGAATCAGAAACTTTAAATAAGGCTGTCGACTAAGCTGTAGCCATTATTCTGCAGTCATTATATTTGGGACAAGAAACTGGGCTGGGGGCAAATAATATCAGATGCATTTTTGTAGATGATGACTTGTAAATATAATTTGAAATCCCCATGTCAAACCAAACCCCTTAATGCATTATCTAGACCTCTGTTTACAAGCTTCTTTTTTTTTACAGAGCTCTAAAGAATACTTTCATCTTACTTTATATACATCTGATATAACTTATCTAACTTACATTGATACATAAAAAAACTTATATATTCTTAATTGTTGACCTTCCGTGCAGTGACAGAATTTACAAGTATGAAGAGAAAAGCAGGGGTAATCCCTCCCCTTATGCCTCAATCTCAGCCTGCTAGTCTCTCCATTCACCAATAAATGTTAGTCAAGAAGGCAACTAAAGCAGTTCTATAAAAAAATAACAAAACATTTTATACACAAAAAATATCAGATGCATAAAAAAAAAAATCATTTAAAATATACCGAAAATATTTAACCCACATTTCATACCACCCAGTTATTATCTAGAACTCTGTTTACAATTATTTTATTTTTTTTCTTTTCTTTTTTTTTTCTTTTTTCTTTTCTTTTCTACATTCATTTTTTTTTTTTTTTTTTTTTTTTACAGAGCTCCAAATAACAAGTATACATCTGATATGAACACCATTTGTACAAAACCTTGACCAAAGAAACAAACCAGTATGAAAAGATAAGCAGGGGTATTCCCTCCCCTTATACCCATTTCTCAGCCTGCCCGAGTCTTCCCATTCATCACAACTGGTGTTCCTGATAATTTACAGAACACTATAAAAAAAAGAGTGTTGTACATCTAGATTGGACATAGTGTGATGATAACTATAAAGGTCATATACACTTGCAGTGCATCCTTAATTTTGTACTATGCTGAATACTTGTAGCTAATCTTTAACTCTTATCAATCACATGTGAATAAATACAATTTGAAATTCATCGAATAGCAGCTTTGTCTGTTTTCCCTGTTTGTCCTTCATTCACAGAAAAAGGATTTAATTATTTTAATGAAATAATGTGAAACTCTGTCTCAAATAAATGTTTATACATTTTCCATTCTAATGATAATACTTCTTTATAAATAGTAATCATAAATGTATTCAAGATTGCATAATGAAACTACATGTACAAAATACCACAAATTTATTTTTTTACTTTTTTTTTTACATTCCACACAGATTTATTCTAATGTAACCAAAACATCTTCGAAAAAAGAGATTTAAACCAATGGCAGCTGCCTGATTATTCTCACTGGTCACACTGAAGTCCTCTACTTTAAATACTTCATGTATGACCATTTAAGGGAGAACTGTAGGCCTCTAAAATTCTAATGTAATCGACATGTCGGGTTAAAAAGACATAAATCTTTACAATTGACTCTCTCCTATCCTTCCTCTCTCTCTCTCTTTCTGTTGATTTTAACAAGAATAATAATACACTATATTGTTTGTCAATAATTGTTTCCAAGTTCATCTAAATGGCAAAATTCTTCTGTATCAGTTGATTTGTAAATTCCCAAGCAGTTAATCTACAAAGAAACAACAAAATTTCAATTAAAACATGGAAATTATAAATTCACAAAATAACATATTTAATTCTTATTGATATGTCAGAAATTATTCATACCATATATATATATAAGATTGATTGATTGATTGTTGCATGCTTAATGTCCAGTGGCAAATATGTCATGCATATTTAAAACAAAGTGGGCTTAAAGGAAAGTTACCATGACATTTTAATTTTTGCTTTAAACATAACCTATAACTCAGAAATGAGAGTATTAAAACTTGCTAGTTAGTATTGCTAGTTAATATTATCAATGTTTCTTTTTAAAATTCAAACATTGAAATAATTTGGCCAAGACTTTAACAGTATGATAAACAAAAGTAGGATGATAATCAAGTTTCCATTGTATAACTGCTATTTGGCAAAAATACATAAAATATGAAAATAAGTAATCATAATGAACGAGGTTGTTAAATGTGATATGCTTTTTTAGTGCTTCTTTATTAAAAATTTGTTTGTTTTTGTTGCAATTAAGATTGTGACACTGTGTTGACTGCTGAACCCGTATTTTGACATTTTTACTATCATGTTTTATTCACGCATTGTTGTCAATATAATGGAATTTGTTGGGATTTTCATACAAGTGAGATGTTTAGCGCTATAAAACCAGGTTCAATCCACCATTTTCTACAGAAGAATATGTCTGTACATTTTTGTACCAATTAATTCAGGAATATGATATTTGTAGTCAATTCTTTTGATTTTGCCATTTGAATAGGGACTTTGTTTTGAATTTTCCTCGGAGTTCAGTATTTTAGCGATTTAACATGTGTTTATTACCATTTTGTTTTACTGTAAACTCACCTTGAAGTTGGTAATATAGTACTTCCAGGTCCTACTGTCCTCAGATCTTGTAATAGATCACATACAATTCTTATTTCATGGATATCTGAAGAAGAAAAAATTATGTTGAACAGCCACATTCTTAAAAATGCTTATTATAATTAAAAGTAGGACAATTTTTCACCCGAGTATAATAAAACATCCAATCAGGTACATACATGTTGTTTTAAAATTTACCAGGCTGCTTTTTTTGTAATGAAGACCTTTGGCTCTATTACACATTTATCTTTTTCAAACACTCAAAATAAACTAAATACTTATATAAGGTTAATAAACATCAGTGGTTGTCGTTTGTTTTAGTTTTACATATATTTTTTTTCGTTAATTTTTGGTACACAAGTTAGCAAGGCCGTTTATATTTTCTCGTTTGAATTGTTTTACATTTTCATTTCAGGGCCTTTTATAGCGGACTATGTGGTATGGGCTTTGCTCATTGTTGAAGGCCGCAGAGTGACCTATAATTGTTAATTTTTGTGTAATTTGGTCTCTTGTCGAGAGTTCTCATTGGCAATCATACCACATCTTTTTTACATCAACATGTAATCACATTCAGTGTAATGTTATGTATTTTGAGTATAATTACCTGGTCTTTTGTATGTAAGAGCTTCAGACCCAGTTGTGATGCGCCTTTCTGTGAGATTTATCAGTTTAAAGTCCACTAGCACTGCTCCATCTACATGAATACTGGTCACATCAATATAAATGTCAATAATTCACTTGCTGGTTCCAAGGCTGGTGTCGATATTTACTTGTCGGTCGAATTCCAAGGCTGTTCGATCCTGAATTTAGTCTATTCACTAAAAGTCAGTCAGTTCCATCATTTGAATATTTCATTGTCCACTATTCTGACTGGTCACATATAACATCATACAATAAGTCCATTAAGTCAATACATTAAAAAACTGGTTATTATTAGAATATTGCATTATCACTATAGTTGTTACCTATTCAATTCCACACATCTTCTATGCTGGTGCCTTTACTGGTATATCTTTTTTTTAAATTGGCAAAAAAATCAAAAGTGGTTATTTACTGGGGGGGGGGGGTTCAGAAAATTTTGAATTTGAGATTAAAAGCAAGCTTTTTCTACTTGCTAATTTATAAAAGTTTATTTATAAAATAATTTTATTAAAAGAAAGGGTAACTTTAATCATAAATTGCTGTAAATGTTAACTATCAGCTGTATTGGAGCTTACAAAGTATACAAGTATACATAAATTGTTATTTGGATGGAGAGTTGTCTCATTGGCACTCACACCACATCTTCCTATATCTATAAAGTATACATAAATTATTATTTGGATGGAGAGTTGTCTCATTGGCACTCACACCACATCTTCCTACATCTATAAAGTATACATAAATTGTTATTTGGATGGAGAGTTGTCTCATTGGCACTCACACCACATCTGCCTACATCTATAAAGTATACATAAAATTCACATGAAAGAAAGAGAACTCTTGCAGCCTTGTGGTTCAATCTCTGGTGAATAGTTCTCAATGGCATTCTAACCACATCTCATTGGCATTTTAAACACATCTCATTGACATTCTTACCTCATCTCATTGGCATTCTTACCAAATTGTATTGGCATAAATACCACAACCCATTTACATTCTGAGTGCATCACATTAGCACTATTACCACATCTCATTAGCTTTATTACCACATCTCATGTGCATGCTTAATGCAACTCATTAGCTTTATTACCACATCTCATTTGCATTCTTAATGCAACTCATTAGCTTTATTACCACATCTCATTTGCATTCTTAGCACATCTCATTAGCTTTATTACCACAAGTCATTTGCATTCTTAGTGCATCCCATTAGCTTTACTACCACATCGCATGTGCATTCTCAGCACATCTCATTAGCTATATTACTACAAGTCATTTGCATTCTTAGTGTATCTCATTAACTTTATTGGCACATCCATAAGCTTTATTACCACATCTCATTGGCTTTCTAAGCACATCTCATTAGCTTTATTACCACATCTCATTTGCATTCTAAGCACATCTCATTAGCCTTATTACCACATCTCATTTGCATTCTTAGTATATCCCATTAGCTTTACTACCACATCGCATGTGCATTCTCAGCACATCTCATTAGCTTTATTACCACAAGTCATTTGCATTCTTAGTGTATCTCATTTACTTTATTGGCACATCCATAAGCTTTACTATCTCATTGGCTTTCTAAGCACATCTCATTAGCTTTATACCACATCTTATTTGCATTCTTAGTGCATCTCATTAGTTGTATTAAAACATCTTATTGGCATTCTAAGCACATCTCATTGGCATTTTTAGCACATCTCATTGGCATTCTTAGCACATCTCATTAGCTTTATTACCACATCTCATTGGTATATTGACCACATCTCATCTTTACATTCTTGATTGATCACTGGACCAATTATTTTATTAATTAAGAGAATATACCTTTAACAGATTTTTAAATTGCTTTTCTGAAAATCTTTCCCAAAATATTATCAGAGTACCCGTTATAAGATATTGATCCAAAGTTGTTGTAAAGGATTTATTTCAATATGTTTATCTCCCCTTGAATAGGATATTGATCCAAAGTTGTTGTAAAGGATTTATTTCAATATGTTTATCTCCCCTTGTAAAGGATTTATTTCAATGTTTATCTCCCCTTATTTCAATATGTTTATCTCCCCTTGTAAAGGATTTATTTCAATATGTTTATCTCCCCTTGTAAAGGATTTATTTCAATATGTTTATCTCCCCTTGAATAGGACAATTTGGTAAAGGACGTTTTTTGTTTAATCAGACGTCAACACTTTTAATCAGCAATACCTCAAACCAGTACAAACATTTCAACAGAAACTTTGGACAACATTTACAGACACTGAAGGTGGGTGGTTTTTCAGGTGCCATTTATATGGCTTCTGCCACCAATAAAAACTGGCAGCCTTGTAATAGCTAGGAGTACAACAAGTGGCGCTGAAACAGTCATATCTTTCCAGAATAGATAAATAACTTGTAGTTACTGAATTATGACAGGCTAGACTGGCTGTTGTTATACAAATTATTAAGGGAGTTTTCTAAGGCAAACATTTATTATGCCTCATTTATGAGCATTATGTTTTCTGGTCTGTGCGTCCGTTTGTTAGTTTGTCCGTCCCGCTTCAGGTTAAAGTTTTCGGTTGAGGTAGTTTTTGATGAAGTTGAAGTCCAATCAACTTGAAACTTAGTACACATTTTCCCTATGGTATCATCTTTCTAATTTTAATGCCAAATTAAGAGTTTTATCCACCATTTTCAAAGTCCAGTACTGAACATAGAAAATCATAGTGGGGATGGGGCATCCGTGTACTATGGATACAATCTTATATGTCTATACCAAATAATGGGGGGGAGAAAGGGTTCAGAGGCGGAACCAGAAATCTTTAAAAAAAAAAGGGGGATCCAACCCAGGAGAAAGTGCGGGTTTTAAATAGATATCCCCATTCAAATGCATTATCATTAAAAAAAAGGGGGGGGGATTCCAACCCCAATCCCTGGATCGGCCACTGGGGTCACAAACATTTTAGACTTGGGAAATAATTTTGAAATGTAATAGACCCATTATTTTAAAACAAGGACTTTCAGACTGGATTTGCATACCAAAAAAAAATTGGTTTGTATTCCTACTCATATTCATATTGTTAACAAGAAGTTCTCTTTTTTGACTGAATACATTAGCTTTACAAGAAATATCCATCTACAAGACTAGTACCTTAAACCCTTATATAAAAAATCACTCCATCAGTCTCTATTCTCTCTCCCCTATCCCCTCCCCTCTCATTTCTCTCCCTCTCTTGTCTTCCATCCTTAAACCTATTTAATTAAGTACCAATTGTTTGTAATGGTTAGTGTTGATACTTTAAGAATAAGATGTTTTTATATTAAGATACAAGTCCTGTAGAGGGATGGATAATTTTGCATGGAGACATACTTTTCGATTAAATATTTTGATAAACTTTTCAAACCAAAATATTTTTAAACCAAATATAAAAATTTATGTTTTCTGTTACTACTAGGAATTGAACAACAGAATGAGTAACAGTTCAATTTCAAATAAACAAAAATAAAATGAATATGAATATTTTAAAAAGAATACTACTAATTATAACCTTGTCAATTGTCCTATGCTTGCCTGATGTGTTGGAGGTAAAGGGCTCTATCCCATGTATGGACAAACCAAAGACTTTATTTAAAAGGGATATTTGCTGCTTCTCCCTTAAGCAAGTAGTATTTAAAAGTAAGAGCAAAGTCTAGTTGCCTCTGAGTCAGAATAATGTATCCTGCAAGGGTTGGAGATCTTTCTCCCACTAACACCCTTTACTTTGGGAAATTCCCAAAATCATACTGATAAACCTCGCATTACGAAATTGGTATCTTAAATGTTCTGTTCTGAAAGTAATCCTTTAAAAACTGTAAAATGGTTTTTGAATAGCTGATACATATATGTTCTACGTCTGATTTTTAAGGGCAATTTGATCTAAAATTTGAAAATTTGAAAAATTATTTCACCCTTTTTTAACTTAACATCAGACATGAATTATGGTTTTATTAAAATTTAAAGGGAATATAGCATTATTCCTTTTCATTTATAAATTTCCATATTATTTTCTCATTGGCATCCTTACTACATCTCATTGGCATTCTTACCAAATTGTATTGGCATAAATACCACAACTCATTTACATTCTGAGTGCATCACATTAGCACTATTACCACATCTCCTTAGCTTTATTACCACATCTCATGTGCATTCTTAGCACATCTCATTAGCATTATTACCACATCTCATGTGCATTCTTAATGCAACTCATTAGCTTTATTACCACATCTCATTTGCATTCTTAGTGCATCCCATTAGCTTTACTACCACATCGCATGTGCATTCTCAGCGCATCTCATTAGCTTTATTACCACAACTCATTTGCATTCTTAGTTTATCTCATTAACTTTATTGGCACATTCATAAGCTTTTTACCACATCTCATTGGCTTTCTAAGCACATCTCATTAGCTTTATACCACATCTTATTTGCATTCTTAGTGCATCTCATTAGTTGTATTAACACATCTCATTGGCATTCTTAGCACATCTCACTGGCATTCTTGGCACATCTCACTGGCATTCTTGGCACATCTCATTGGCATTCTTAGCACATCTCATTGGCATTCTTGGCACATCTCATTGGCATAATGACCACATCTCATTGGCATATTGACCACATCTCAATGGCATAATGACCACATCTCATTGGCATTCTTTAATTAGTTTAGAGAATATACCTTCTGGCAGCCTTGTAATAGCTAGGAGTACTACAAGTGGCGTTGAAACAGTCATATCTATCCAGAATAGATAAATAACTTGTAGTTACTGAATTATGACAGGCTAGACTGGCTGTTGTTATACAAATTATTAATGGAGTTTTCCGAGGCAAACATTTATTATGCCTCATTTATGGGCATTATGTTTTCTGGTCTGTGCGTCCATTTGTTTGTCCGTCCCGCTTCAGGTTAAAGTTTTTGGTTGAGGTAGTTTTTGATGAAGTTGAAGTCCAATCAACTTCAAACTTAGTACACATGTTCCCTATGGTATCATCTTTCTAATTTTAATGCCAAATTAAGAGTTTTTTCCTCCATTTTCAAAGTCCAGTACTGAACATAGAAAATCATAGTGGGGATGGGGCATCCATGTACTATGGACACAATCTTATATGTCTTTACCAAATAGGAAGGGAGAAAGGGTTCAGAGGCGAAACCAGCAATCTTTAAAAAAAGGGGGATCCAACCCAGGAGAAAGTACGGGTTTTAAATATATATTATTTTATCTTGAAATTTCCAAATGAAGGACAAAAGGTATTAACATTATTTATCTTTATTTAAAATGTATTAACTTATCGTTTACGTTTTTTTGTTTGTGTTGTTGGTTGCTGTTCACTTACATATATCAAAACAATCCTCAGAAAATAAAAATGTATACTCTTAAAAAGGTGACGAAAATTTCCACCTTAGCTATCATGTGTAAATAATAAAAATGTATACTCTTAATTAAATTTAATTCCAGTTAAAAGAATGTATCCATTCTGTATCATGATATAATTAAATCCAAAATTCAAGAAAAAAGAATGTATCCATTCTGTATCATGTTATAATTAAATCCAAAATTCCAGTTAAAAGAATGTATCCATCCCATATCAATTGATATAATTAAATTCAAAATTCAAGTTAAAAGAATGTATCCATTCCGTATGACATGATATGATTAAATCCAAAATTCCAGTTAAAAGAATGTATCCATTCCGTATCATGATATTATTAAATCCAAAATTCAAGTTAAAAGAATGTATCGGCATTCCGTATTCCTTGTATTGAAGTTCCTGAGAAAAAGGTGACGAAAATTTCCACCTTTAGCTATAATGAGTAAATAATAAAAATGTATACTCTAAAATATATTTAATTCCAGTTAAAAGAATGTATCCATTCTGTATCATGATATAAATAAATCCGAAATTCCAGTTAAAAGAATGTATCCATTCTGTATCATGATATAAATAAATCCGAAATTCCAGTTAAAAGAATGTATCCATTCCGTATCATGATATAATTAAATCCAAAATTCCAGTTAAAAGAATGTATCCATTCCGTATCATGATATAAATAAATCCGAAATTCCAGTTAAAAGAATGTATCCATTCCGTATCATGATATAATTAAATCCGAAATTCCAGTTAAAAGAATGTATCCATTCCGTATCATGATATAATTAAATCCAAAATTCAAGTTAAAAGAATGTATCCTTTCCGTATCATGACTTTATAAAATCAAAAATTCAAGTTAAAAGAATGTATCCATTCCGTATCATGACATTATTAAATCAAAAATTCAAGTTAAAAGAATGTATCCTTTCCGTATCATTGCAAATTAAGTGAAACTGTGAGCAACTGCCCACTGAGGATACCCCCAACATATACTTCAGTACGCAGGAAGTTGTTGAGTTGCGAATCCAAAAAAACGCCTCACACAGTATAGCTGACCTTTATTAAGCCTGAAACCCAATTTCAGAAATCCTTGAATTGAAGTTCCTGAGAAAAAGGTGACAAAAATTTCCACCTTAGCTATCATGTGTAAATGATACAAGTGTTTGGTAAACAGGAAGTCGTTGAGTAATGAATCTGAAAATGCATCACACAGTTAAAAGCCGACTTCTATCAACCCTGAAACCAAATTTCAGAAATCCTTGTATTGAAGTTCCTCATGAAAAAGATGACGAAAATTTTCAACTTAGCTATCATGTGTAAATGATACAAATGTTCGGTAAACAGGAAGTCGTTGAGTAATGAATCTGAAAATGCATCACACAGTTAAAAGCCGACTTCTATCAACCCTGAAACCAAATTTCAGAAATCCTTGTATTGACTCTCCGGAGAATAAGGTGACCAAAATTTTCAACTTAGCTATCATGTGTAAATGATACAAGTGTTAGGTATACAGGAAGTTGATGAGTGATGAATCTGAAAACGCATGGCACGTGGTAATTAGCTGTATTTTATCAACACTGAACCAAATTTCAGAAATCCTTGTATTGAAGTTCCTAAAAAAGGTGACGAAAATTTTCAACTTAGCTATCATGTGTAAATGATACAAGTGTTTGGTAAACAGGAAATTGTTGAGTGATGAATCTGAAAATGCATGGCACGTGGTAATTAGCTGCATTTTATCAACACTGAACCAAATTTCAGAAATCCTTGTATTGAAGTTCCGGAGAACAAGGTGACGAAAATTTTCAATTTAGCTAACATGTGTAAATGATACGAGTGTTCAGTAAACAGGAAGTTGTTGAGTGATGAATCTAGAAACGCTTGACACAGTATAGCTGCATTATATCAACACTGAACCAAATTTCAGAAATCTTTGTATTGACTTTCTGGAGAATAAGGTGACGAAAATTTTCAACTTAGCTATCATGTGTAAATGATACAAGTGTTAGGTAAACAGTAAAGCTGCATTTTTCAACACTGAACCAAATTTCAGAAATCCTTGTTACGATTGTTGATGCTGATGGACTGAATGATGGACAGACAGACAGAGGTAAAACAGTAAAACCCCACTTTTTTAAAGGGTTTATTTTAATCCCCATTATTCCAGTTAAAAGAATGTATCCATTCCGTTTCATGATTTCATTAAATTCCAAATTCAAGTTAAAAGAATGTATCCATTCTGTATCATGATATTATTAAATCCTCCAAATTCAAGTTAAAAGAATGTATCCATTCTGTATCACGATATAATTAATTCCCCCAGATTCAAGTTAAAAGAAATGTATCCAATCGGTATCATGATATAATTAAATCCAAAATTCAAGTTAAAAGAATGTATTCATTCCATATCATGATATAAATAAATCCTAAATTCAAGTTAAAATAATGGACCCATTTCTGCATCATGATATAATTAAACCCCAAGCATTTTTTTTCTTTTTTTCTCTATTTTTCTTAAAATCATAAGTAACATGCATTTTTTTTTTTTTTTTTTCTATTTTTCTTAAAATCATTATTAGTAACATGCATATTTTTTTTTTTTTTTTTTCTCTATTTTTCTTAAAATCATTATTAGTAACATGCATATTTTTTTTTCTTTTTTTTTTTCTATTTTTCTTAAAATCATTAAAAACCATCACCCATGCATTTTTTTGTTTTTTTTATATTTTTCTTAAAACTATATACACATTAGACACTATCCACATTTTCATAAATAATTTTTCAGTTTCCTTCTGAAAATCTTTAACAAAAATAATATTAAAAAACAGTTTATATGGTCATTCCCCTTTTTACACAAAAATTTGACAACTTAAATATGTTACATTAACAATTAAATTTATAAATTATTTAAAAACAACAAAAGTGTGAAAAGAGATAAAGGTACCAAACTTACTTTTCTGAAACATGTGTATCCATGTCTTTGAGTTCAAAGTTCATTGTAAAGCCAATTCTGTCATTACTTTGGAGAGGAACATGTGATGTTCCTATGGATACCATCATTACTTTGGAGAGGAACATGTGATGTTCCTATGGATACCTTCATTACTTTGGAGAGGAACATGTGATGTTCCTATGGATACCATCATTACTTTGGAGAGGAACATGTGATGTTCCTATAGATACCTTCATTACTTTGAAGAGGAACATGTGATGTTCCTATGGATACCTTCATTACTTTTGAGAGGAACATGTGATGTTCCTATGGATACCATCATTACTTTGGAGAGGAACATGTGATGTTCCTATGGATACCTTCATTACTTTTGAGAGGAACATGTGATGTTCCTATAGATACTTCATTACTTTGAAGAGGAACATGTGATGTTCCTATGGATACCTTCATTACTTTGGAGAGGAACATGTGATGTGATACTCCTATGGATACCTTTATTACTTTGAAGGGGAACATGTACTGTAATGTTCCTATGGGTATATTAATTTCTGGTAAAAATGGGACATGTTCCCATGGATACTCTAAATTCAGGGGACATCTAATTTACCAAGTTAAAACTTTAAAAAGAAGTTTAGAAAAGGATGGAGGATCTTTTTATCACTTTATTTAAATTCTGTATCTTTAGGTTTCCCTCCCCCTTTTTTCTGTTAAAATTTGTTCTTTATTTTTTTTGGAAGTGGGGAGGCTATTTCAATTAATCTAAATTTTAAATGTTTGGCTTCCATTTTCTGTTTCATTTTGAAATTTATCTAAACGAAGGAGATGTGTGAAACATAATTTGAAGGAAAATTAACAGTTATTATAAGTTAAAATGAATGATTTTGATATTCTGGGTTTTTTATAATTTGTCCTTCGTCTATTATTAATGGAAAATGACTTTAGGGATTATGTTATTGAGACAGCAACTGACAACACAAAAAACCTGGACCTCAGAGGTCAATATAGTCTCCAACAAAAACAAGTTTCTATACTATAGGTCAAGTACTTATTTGTATGTTTTTGTGGGTTTTTTTTACAACACAACCGAAAATTGTTTAAATAGAGTGAGATTTTATTTACTCAATTTTAATGAAAGGAATTCAGAAACACGCATAAATGTTTAAACCGCTGAAAGGTTTCTAATTAAATGTTCAATTCATATTTTAAAGTTTAAAAGGTACACTTTGGTTCTTATTTGACAACTTTAAGAAAGACCACTTTAATAGTTAATTTGAACACTTGAATATCTTTATTAAAAATTGAAAGTTTAAATGGGAATATTTTTTCATTATCATTTTTATCCAAAATTACTGGGGTATTTGTGCTCCACAAACTTCAAAGCAACAATACAATCATCACAACAATGTGAATACAACATTAACACATAACTTACTTCATTCAATTAACAGCAACTATTTCCCCATTCCCTCTTTTATCTCCCCCAGTTCACCAGACTGTGGATGTAACCTTCTCCCTCTTTTATCTCCCCAAATACACTAGGCCCTGGGATTCCCCCTCTCCTTTTATATCCCCACTTCACCAGAGTCCCAAGGTTTCCCCTCCCCTTTCTTTAAGCCCTAAAATCCCAGGCCAAGGTATTTCCCTTATTCCTCCCTACCTGCCCAAAATCCAAGTCCCAGGTCAATTCTAAATAGATGTTGCTATATTTGGCTAGGGGTTAATTAAATAGAACAATGAAAGAAAACATCAGCAAGCCAGCATAAGCTTTACATGTTAATTTATATATGCAATGCTAATTATCCTATGCAGGTATGCAGGTTTATGCAGATTGTGCAGTGTTAGATACATTGTTATACTCGACTTGCCAGTGTTAACTTTGGATAAACTTTATATTTTTGTAAAAAAATGAAATTTGAACCCAGCAAGTTATGTAATAATGTTGTACTCAGACACTATAATAATGCAATATCATTCACATCAAGTTGTTGTAAGCCCAAATCTTTTGCTGAATTAAAAATTTTAAACTTATTTAATTGCAAGAGAATTTTTTTTGAATTATTTTGCTTTATTATATTTTTTTTAAAGATATTTAGTAAATTTTGTAGACTTTTCTTTATAGATATTTAGTAAATTTTGTTTACTTTATTCTTTATAGATATTTATTAAATTTTGCAGACTTTAATTTTTCTTTATAGATATTTAGTAAATTTTGTGGACTTCTTTCATTATAGATATTTAGTAAATTTTAGGACTTTTTTCTTTGAAGATATTTGGTGAATTTTGTGGACTTTTCTTTATAGATATTTAGTAAATTTTGTGGACTTCTTTCATTATAGATATTTAGTAAATTTTGTGGACTTTTTTCTTTATAGATATTTAGTAAATTTTGTTGACTTTATTCTTTATAGATATTTAGTAAATTTTGCAGACTTTAATTTTTCTTTATAGATATTTAGTAAATTTTGTGGACTTCTTTCATTATAGATATTTAGTAAATTTAGTGGACTTTTTTCTTTATAGATATTTAGTAAATTTAGTGGACTTTTTTCTTTATAGATATTTAGTAAATTTGTGGACTTTTTTCTTTATAGATATTTAGTAAATTTTGTGGACTTTCTTTTTTTAGTAAATATTGTGGACTTCTTTCATTATAGATATTTAGTTAATTATGTCGACTTTATTCTTTTAGAGATATTTAGTAAATTTTGTGGACTTTTTTCTTTCGAGATATTTAGTAAATTTTGTGGACTTTTTTCTTTCTCGAGATATTTAGTAAATTTTGTCGACTGTTTTTCTTTTAATAGATATTTATATATTTAGTAAATTTTGTAGACATTTTTCCTTATAGATATTTAGTAAATTTTGTTGACGAATTTAAACTATAAACACTAAACATATTGTATAGATCCCCATCTTTGTTGAAGACTATGTTGACCTAAAGACCACTTGTTTTTGTTGTTTGTTTAGTACCCCTCATTGATGTATACCAAATATATTCTTGAATTTATCAGAAGCTGCCAAATTAAGATACAGAAACCTTATTAAATATTTTATTAAATTTTAAAAGAGAGGTCAAGGTTAAAATGAACAAATGTGAAATTTTTGGGATGTTTAATAGGAAATAAGTGATATTTTCATTTTTTGTTTTACTTCTGATCTGGTACTTTTTTTATAAATGCTCTCAATGAATAATGAAACAGAAGTGGTAATTTTATCCTTTCATCCAGAAGTGAAAATTGCAGAAAAAAATTCCCTTTATTTAAACTATGAAATTTATGTAGTGGACTTTAATGTTCATTTTCTTTCTAAAGGGTGGTGACAATTTAAATGTTAAACTGAGTCAAAGGAAATATTTTGTATTTTTCATCAAAATTTCAAAAGCGAAATGGAATGTTGCACTGTTATGCTGGATTTTTATGCCCCATACATGGCCATTATGTTTTCTGGTCTTACCCGTTCGTCCGTTTGTTGGTCCGTTCGTTTGTCTGTCTGTTCGTCACACTTCGGGTTAAAAGTTACTCTGGTATTTATAAGATGCAACTTTTTAATTTTAAATTTTAAATTTAAAAATGTTGACCTGAAATGATTGGATATCTATACTGATTGACCTTGACCTGACTGATAATTATGGTGATCCATTTTGACAGTTTAACATGTGTTGGATAAAAAGAACAGTCACGTTACAAAAACACAGACACACACTCTTTATAAATTTGCAAATAAAGTAAATTAAACATTAAAAACTTTCATTTAAATTACAACAAAATATTTGTTTAAAACCTTAAATGATAAAATAGCCAAAATTATAAAAAAAAATCTTTTAAAGTTTGAAGAAATTGTGTTACTTTGCAAAGAATGAAAATCTTTCAAAAATAAATGGAATGACCATAAATCAAAACAAAAAGTTCAAGTTTCAAAAATTAACTTTTCCAAACATTTTTTTTTAAACTACAACAAAAATTTATACTTTTCAAAACTTTTTTTTTAAACTAAAGAAAAAATTTATACTTTTCCAATTTTCCTTTTTTTAAGAAAATATACAAAATGTATATGTATTTACCAAAAATTAACCAAAAAATTAGACAGCTGAGACAGTTTGGTATGAAGTAACAAGGCAGCCTAGCACTCTAGCCATCTGTCTCCACCCAACAAACCTCCCAGCTGCCTCAGGGACAGGAGCAACCTCAACCACTGGAGCAGGGATCACCTCCCAGTCCAAAGGAACACCTACATCATTACCTATAACAATATACGGTGTAACTGGAGTGGCTGGAACCTCAACCTCTTCAGGACCATACCAGACAGTCTCTTCAGCGTGGTTGGTTGTTGCATCCTCGTCCTCTACCTCCTCGAACAAAAAAGTCTCCTCCTCTGTTGGCAGGAAAGACACTGTCTTCTCCAGGAACCAGTCGGCTGGTTCCTCCACCGTTGTGTCCATACCACACAGCAGAGACAGCTCGATGACCTCTTCTTCCTCCAGAGTTGACTCCAGAACCTCCTCGCCAGCTATCTCAACCTCAACCATATCATCCTCGTCATCAGCTATTTGAATAGCTCAGCTTCAGGAACCATGACGGAGAATAATCGTACCCGAGGTACAATAACTGCTTCGAAATGTTCAGGTTGATCATTTCTTGGCAGCTCAGGAGACGCAACTGGGAGAAGTACTGGTTCTGGCTCCAACCCTAAAAGACGACGAGAGCATCGTGGTGCCTCTAGTCGTGGAGCCACATATCCGTATGGCATACCAACTCGTTGGAGACGCCTGTTCATCTGGTTGTCCACGTAGGTCCTCACACTGAAATATAATATTTTGAATATAATACATATTCTGCTTTCCCACTTTTTTTTAACATAACGATCACATGTCATATTGATTATGAAACAAGGTCTTTGAGATACTGTAAAGTCAGAAATTACTGCATCTATTTATAATTGTGATTTTTTTAGAAAGTACCAAATTATTCATTTAAAAAAAAATCACATATTCTGAATTTACAGTGACAAAGAAAATAAATAGAAATTGTTCACTCAGAAAATAAGAATTCATAGTTCAAGGAGCAAGTAAGGTATAGCCCTTTTTCAAATTTTCATGCATGTTTTTTAAAGCATCAACATTAAAAAAAACAGGCAAAAAAAGCGTACACCAAAGCGTCTTGATTAGTTAAGTTTCCTAAACAACTGGAATTCAACCGATGATGTAACGTTATTTTCACTTTGGTGTACAAGCAATTAGATTACCCATAGTTCTTTAGATTCTGAAAAGGCGAATTAAAAACAGAGCCCAGGGTTCCACATACCAAGGGTCCTACTAAAATGCGCCCGGGTGTAGAAAAAGCGCCCGGGGAAAAGAAAAAGCCCCGGGGAAAAGAAAAGGCGCCCTGGGAAAATATATAGATATTTTATTAGCATGAGACAACTTTTGTGTTGATGAAATAAGTTATGCACATTAATTTTTTTAATTTCAGACAAGTAATTTTCAAATTCAGATAATAGACATTTGTAATAAAACAAGTATGAATGTTTCAATTTTAACAATAATATAATTTATGAATACTATTTCAAACGACTGATTATAATTGATCACAGTTTATGCGGAAAATTGACATCAAAGGCATGTTTTTCAAAAACGATATCAAAATGAAAAATGTAAAAAAAAAAACGACTTAAATTTCACAGATCAATATTAATTTTATCAAAATTAAAAGAGTTACACATAATACATCAGCAAATAAAGCAGTATTATACATGTACCGTAAAAGCCAGGATTTTGGTTTAAATTTAAAAATAAGCATTAAAACCCTGATAAGCATATATATATAGCCATTGAAACAGTTTAAGTTTAAAAAAAAAAAATATAATAAATGTATATCAGCATCTGCATAAATAAGTGTTCACCCTGCAGTTGCAAAAATATTAGACTTCAGGCATCATATCCACATTCATATTAAGGACAAAACAAGCAATGATTATTTATTCTTTTTAAGGAAAAACTTTATTGTTATAAAATATTATTATTTTATTCTTTCGGGCGCTAATTTTCCTTTCCCCGGGCGCTTTTTCTTTTCCCGGGCGCTCTCGGGCGCTCTTTGGTAGGACCGCATACCAAATATCAAAGTCAGAAAGGTCAATTTGATGTTTAAAGTTCTCTTTTGTCAATATACGAGTTCTATTGTCTCCTATCTAATATTAACAAGTTTTCATTCAAGTTTGTGGCAAGTCTTACTTGTGATGTCATGAATACACTTGTACAACATGTGGAGCAGGATCAGCTTACCCTTCCGGCGCACCTGAGATCACCCCTAGTTTTTGGTGGGGTTCGTGTTGCTTATTCTTTGGTTTTCTATGTTGTGTCATTTTTAGCCATGGCGTTGTCAGTTTATTTTCGATTTATGAGTTTGACTGTCCCTCTGGTATCTTTCTTCCCTTTTTTGTACATAAATTTTCACAAAATTGGTATATTTCATTAATCTGGTAATTGATTTAGCTATAATTATAAACCATCAAGTGTGATATGATATTTATCCACTCGAGGCAGTTAAATTATCAATTTAAGGGGGTTCGCGGGTCTAAATCATTTATATAGGATTTCTCTATATTTTTCTATACATGAACTTTATCTTATAGTAAACAGAAAAATAAAATAAACAAGAGGCTGTCACAACGACAGCAAACCGGATTTATTTACATTTATTTGTGTCCTGGCAATATCACAAGAACCATTACTGATGAATGGTGAAAGTGAAAATCATCAATATCAAATTTGACCTCCATTTTGTCATCAGTATCAACATTTTGAAATAATAATATTTGAAAAGCTTAGAATAAATGGTTCATGAGTAAATGCAACAACGTGAATGGAAACGCCATTTTACGATCTTTCAAGAACCATAACTCCTGAACAGTAAAAGTCAAAATCGTCATTATTGAACTTGACCTCCATTCTGTCATCAGTAACAACATATTAAAATTTGGGAAGCTTTGGTAGAACAGTTCATGAGTAAATGCACGGACACGACTGAAAACTCCATTTTTCAATCTTTTTCAAGAACCATAACTCCTGAACGGTAAAAATCAAAATTGCCATTATTGAACTTGACCTTCATATAGTTGTCAGTAATAACATATTAAAATCTTCAAAGCTTTGGTTGAACGGTTCATGAGTTAATGCACGGACAACATTTTGATTGCCGCCTTTCAAGAACCATAACTCCTGAACGGTAAAAGTCAAAATCGCCATTATTAAACTTGACCTTCGTATGGTTGTCAGTAATAACATATTAAAATTTTAAAAGCTTTGGTTGAACGGTTCATGAGTTAATGCACGGACAACATTTGATTGCCGCCCACCAGCCGCCATACATCCCCAAATCAATAACTGACATTTTTGTCACAAAAATCCGGTTAAAAAGTGGGGTCACCGTTCATTTGCGCTCACAATCTGCCTTCAAAAGAAGCATACATTTTTGTAAAGGTGGTTTTTCTCTGTTGAAGTAATAGGAGAAATAAAGGTAATATTGAAAAAAAAGAAAGAAATTTATTACAGAAATCGCTCAAATTTTACAATAATTTAGTTTAAGTACAGCTTATATGCAAATTATATTAAAAAATATAGGGTCACCGATGAGTTAAAAAAGATATTTCAATTTTAAAGCCAAAAAATGGCATTTTTCCACCAAAGGGAGATAATTTGGAACTTTTTCAATGATATATACATTTTAAAAGTCATCTGGGGCCAACACGAATTGTTTGTTTTGAATGATTTTTGTACCATATGATAAGTAACAACTACAAAAGGTAACAAATAAAATTTGAAATGAAAAACAAATATTTATTTTTTTTCTGAAATTTTTATACCCTCGAGCCTCCTTAAAATGTGAGGGTTGCCCAAGCATTTTTAATATTTAAAATTTAACTGTCAAGAGTTGATATATATTGTATAACACAAGATTTGGTGGTGGAATCAGTGTTATGATATTGTAATTATTATGTTTATTTATGTTGGCCTAATTTGTGTTGTATGGCCTGATAGTTGTTTACCAAATAATCTTATAACTGTGCAGTTTAGGAATGATTGGAACTTTCTAGAATGATCCTTATAAAAGATGCGTAATTTAAACTTCTACGTTATTCCAGAAACTTCCGTTGTAACTTTCCAGGATTTTCCACAATGTTCCATTATAGAGTGTTCTAGAATTTTCCATGACAACACTATATATACAGACACTAAAGTTAAACTCTCATAATTAAACTTGGACATAGACATTGATAGACATTAGTATTCACAGCATTTGGATTGACACTTTTATTCTACAAACAACATCATACTGGATTGTGACATTAGTAGTGAACGTAATATTCAAATTGGATTCCGAAAGATTTCCGGATACAGATAAAGATAACAGATTGGACTCATATTTTGACAGTTAAGTTAACAGTAATATTTGTGTAATACCTTTTGTAAACTTTTGTATATTAAATATTGTTAAATTTTACTATTGATTTGTGTCTTTTGTTGGCTACAATTTAAAGGCGATTTCTGGCCGTAACAGAAATTGGGGGCTCGTCCGGGATCTTAAAAATATTTTATTCAAAACTTGTTTAGTATTTGTATTATAACTAGCCAACAAAATTCTACAAAATGGCATTTGATGCCAGTAAATTTTTGAAAACGCCGACCTGGTGGAGGCCTCCTGATGCTTCCCCAGAAGAGGAATGGAGAGTGGTATATCAAGTGGTGGTGCCTAAAGTATATAGGCAAGAAATTATTGGTCTTGCTCATGACACCCCCTTGGCTGGACACTTAGGTATAAGAAAGACTTGCCTTAAAATCTTGCAGCATTTTTACTGGCCTAAACTTAGAAATGATGTTGCAGAATACTGCAAATCATGTCATATATGCCAGGTTGTTGGTAAACCTAACCAGAAAATACCACCAGCACCACTTCTGCCTATTCCAGCCTTTGACGAACCTTTCAGCAGAGTTCTAATTGACTGTGTTGGACCTTTACCAAAGACCAAGACTGGAAATGCATATTTATTGACAATCATGTGTACATCTACCCGCTTTCCTGAAGCTATTCCGCTCAGAAATATCAAGACACCTACTATCGTCAAAGCTTTGATCAAATTTTTCACATTAGTAGGACTTCCTAAGTCTATACAGTCCGACCAGGGATCAAATTTCATGTCAGGTTTATTTCAGCAAGTCGTATACCAGTTAGGGATTGCTCAGTACAGATCAAGTGCTTATCATCCAGAATCTCAAGGTGCCTTAGAACGTTTTCATCAAACATTGAAGAACATGATTAGAACTTTTTGTCTTCAATTTGACAGAGACTGGGATGATGGAGTTCACTTTCTACTTTTTGCGGTTCGAGAGGCTCAGTTCAAGAATCCCTTGGATTTAGTCCCTTTGAGTTGGTATTTGGTCATACTGTAAGGGGACCGTTAAAATTGATTAAGGAAAAGTGGCTTACTGAACATACTGACTTGAATCTTTTAGACTATGTATCTAGATTTAAAGAAAAATTGTATACTGCTTGTCAAATTGCACAGAAAAACTTAAAAAATGTACAGAACAAGATGAAAATATGGTATGATAAAGATGCCAGGGACAGAGTTTTTGAGCCTGGTGATAGCGTACTTGTATTTTTGCCAGTCCCTGGACATCCTTTACAGGCTAAATATTGTGGTCCTTATACAATAGAGAGTAAAATCAATGATTTGAATTATATTGTAAAAACTCCAGGTCGGCGTAAACAAAACAGAGTGTGTCATATTAATATGTTAAAACCATATTTTGAGCGTACTAATGAATGTGATAGTAAACCAGTTGCCACTTTAGGCATGGTTAAATTTGAGAACAATCATGACAAACCAGATGTAATTGAACCACCTTTTAGTTCTAAAACTATGGAAGAGACAGTTAGATTGAAAAATTCTGAAATTTTATCAAATTTAGACTCAAAACTTGCACATCTGTCTTTTGATCGTAGAGAAGAAATAAAAACTTTGGTATTTTCTTTTAAAAATCTTTTTCCAGATGTGCCAAACAAAACCACTGCTGTTTGTCATGATGTTGATGTAGGAGATGCTTCTCCAATTAAGCAACATCCTTACAGGCTCAATCCACTCAAACTTGAAGTTATGAGAAAAGAAATTAAATATATGCTTGACAATGATATTATTGAGCCGAGTAACAGTGAATGGAGCTCTCCTTGTCTCCTTGTGCCAAAACCAGATAAAACTTTTTGTTTCGTGACTGATTTCAGAAAAGTAAATTCAGTCTCAAAATCTGATTCCTATCCGATTCCAAGGATAGACGATTGTATTGACAATATTGGTCAAGCAAAATTTGTGAGCAAATTTGATTTATTGAAAGGTTATTGGCAAGTTCCATTGACACAGAGAGCTCGTGAAATATCAGCTTTTGTTACACCAGATGGCTTATTTCAATATACTGTAATGCCATTTGGCATGAAAAGTGCTCCAGCTACATTTCAAAGAATGATCAATAATGTTATAAAAGATTTAGACTGTTGTTATGCTTATATTGATGATCTTATTGTATGTAGTGATAGCTGGGAACAGCATTTAACACATTTGTATGATACTTTTGATAGATTGTCACATTCAAATTTGACTGTTAATCTTGGTAAAAGTGAATTTTGTCAGGCCACTGTTGATTATTTAGGGCATACAGTTGGCCAAGGTCAAGTAAAACCTATTATGGCTAAAGTGGAAGCTATTTCCAAATTTCCACCTCCTACAAATAGAAAACAACTTATGAGATATTTAGGCATGATAGGATTTTACAGGAAATTCTGTTCAAATTTTGCTACTGTTGTTCAACCATTGACTCATCTTTTACGAAAAGATTCTAAATTTATCTGGAGTGAAAATTGTCAAAAAGCTTTTGAAAATAGCAAATCACTTTTAATTAATAGTCCAGTTCTGATTACTCCAGACTTTGAAAAACAATTTAAACTTGCCGTTGATGCAAGCGATGTAGGAATAGGAGCTGTTTTATATCAAGAGACAGATGATAATGTTGAAAAACCTATATCATATTTTTCTAAGAAATTAGATAAACATCAGAAAAATTATTCAACTATTGAAAAAGAGTGTTTTGCAATGTTGTCAGCACTTCAACATTTCGTTTGATGTATATTTGAATCCCACTGTATATCCTATTCTTGTTTTTACTGATCATAATCCTCACCTTCATGCATAAAATGAGAAACAAGAATCAGAGGTTGACTAGGTGGAGTTTATTGTTACAGGAATATGATGTAATTGTAAAACATATTAAGGGTAAAGATAATGTAATAGCTGATGCTTTATCTAGAGCTTATTAAATCACTTTGTATATATTATGTATTTTTGTTCATATTATTCATGATAAGTTTTTGTTACACTAAAACTTCTTTTAAGGGGGGAGGTGTTATGATATTGTAATTATTATGTTTATTTATGTTGGCCTAATTTGTGTTGTATGGCCTGATAGTTGTTTACCAAATAATCTTATAACTGTGCAGTTTAGGAATGATTGGAACTTTCTAGAATGATCCTTATAAAAGATGCGTAATTTAAACTTCTACGTTATTCCAGAAACTTCCGTTGTAACTTTCCAGGATTTTCCACAATGTTCCATTATAGAGTGTTCTAGAATTTTCCATGACAACACTATATATACAGACACTAAAGTTAAACTCTCATAATTAAACTTGGACATAGACATTGATAGACATTAGTATTCACAGCATTTGGATTGACACTTTTATTCTACAAACAACATCATACTGGATTGTGACATTAGTAGTGAACGTAATATTCAAATTGGATTCCGAAAGATTTCCGGATACAGATAAAGATAACAGATTGGACTCATATTTTGACAGTTAAGTTAACAGTAATATTTGTGTAATACCTTTTGTAAACTTTTGTATATTAAATATTGTTAAATTTTACTATTGATTTGTGTCTTTTGTTGGCTACAATTTAAAGGCGATTTCTGGCCGTAACAGAAATTGGGGGCTCGTCCGGGATCTTAAAAATATTTTATTCAAAACTTGTTTAGTATTTGTATTATAACTAGCCAACAAAATTCTACAAAATGGCATTTGATGCCAGTAAATTTTTGAAAACGCCGACCTGGTGGAGGCCTCCTGATGCTTCCCCAGAAGAGGAATGGAGAGTGGTATATCAAGTGGTGGTGCCTAAAGTATATAGGCAAGAAATTATTGGTCTTGCTCATGACACCCCCTTGGCTGGACACTTAGGTATAAGAAAGACTTGCCTTAAAATCTTGCAGCATTTTTACTGGCCTAAACTTAGAAATGATGTTGCAGAATACTGCAAATCATGTCATATATGCCAGGTTGTTGGTAAACCTAACCAGAAAATACCACCAGCACCACTTCTGCCTATTCCAGCCTTTGACGAACCTTTCAGCAGAGTTCTAATTGACTGTGTTGGACCTTTACCAAAGACCAAGACTGGAAATGCATATTTATTGACAATCATGTGTACATCTACCCGCTTTCCTGAAGCTATTCCGCTCAGAAATATCAAGACACCTACTATCGTCAAAGCTTTGATCAAATTTTTCACATTAGTAGGACTTCCTAAGTCTATACAGTCCGACCAGGGATCAAATTTCATGTCAGGTTTATTTCAGCAAGTCGTATACCAGTTAGGGATTGCTCAGTACAGATCAAGTGCTTATCATCCAGAATCTCAAGGTGCCTTAGAACGTTTTCATCAAACATTGAAGAACATGATTAGAACTTTTTGTCTTCAATTTGACAGAGACTGGGATGATGGAGTTCACTTTCTACTTTTTGCGGTTCGAGAGGCTCAGTTCAAGAATCCCTTGGATTTAGTCCCTTTGAGTTGGTATTTGGTCATACTGTAAGGGGACCGTTAAAATTGATTAAGGAAAAGTGGCTTACTGAACATACTGACTTGAATCTTTTAGACTATGTATCTAGATTTAAAGAAAAATTGTATACTGCTTGTCAAATTGCACAGAAAAACTTAAAAAATGTACAGAACAAGATGAAAATATGGTATGATAAAGATGCCAGGGACAGAGTTTTTGAGCCTGGTGATAGCGTACTTGTATTTTTGCCAGTCCCTGGACATCCTTTACAGGCTAAATATTGTGGTCCTTATACAATAGAGAGTAAAATCAATGATTTGAATTATATTGTAAAAACTCCAGGTCGGCGTAAACAAAACAGAGTGTGTCATATTAATATGTTAAAACCATATTTTGAGCGTACTAATGAATGTGATAGTAAACCAGTTGCCACTTTAGGCATGGTTAAATTTGAGAACAATCATGACAAACCAGATGTAATTGAACCACCTTTTAGTTCTAAAACTATGGAAGAGACAGTTAGATTGAAAAATTCTGAAATTTTATCAAATTTAGACTCAAAACTTGCACATCTGTGTTTTGATCGTAGAGAAGAAATAAAAACTTTGGTATTTTCTTTTAAAAATCTTTTTCCAGATGTGCCAAACAAAACCACTGCTGTTTGTCATGATGTTGATGTAGGAGATGCTTCTCCAATTAAGCAACATCCTTACAGGCTCAATCCACTCAAACTTGAAGTTATGAGAAAAGAAATTAAATATATGCTTGACAATGATATTATTGAGCCGAGTAACAGTGAATGGAGCTCTCCTTGTCTCCTTGTGCCAAAACCAGATAAAACTTTTTGTTTCGTGACTGATTTCAGAAAAGTAAATTCAGTCTCAAAATCTGATTCCTATCCGATTCCAAGGATAGACGATTGTATTGACAATATTGGTCAAGCAAAATTTGTGAGCAAATTTGATTTATTGAAAGGTTATTGGCAAGTTCCATTGACACAGAGAGCTCGTGAAATATCAGCTTTTGTTACACCAGATGGCTTATTTCAATATACTGTAATGCCATTTGGCATGAAAAGTGCTCCAGCTACATTTCAAAGAATGATCAATAATGTTATAAAAGATTTAGACTGTTGTTATGCTTATATTGATGATCTTATTGTATGTAGTGATAGCTGGGAACAGCATTTAACACATTTGTATGATACTTTTGATAGATTGTCACATTCAAATTTGACTGTTAATCTTGGTAAAAGTGAATTTTGTCAGGCCACTGTTGATTATTTAGGGCATATGGCTAAAGTGGAAGCTATTTCCAAATTTCCACCTCCTACAAATAGAAAACAACTTATGAGATATTTAGGCATGATAGGATTTTACAGGAAATTCTGTTCAAATTTTGCTACTGTTGTTCAACCATTGACTCATCTTTTACGAAAAGATTCTAAATTTATCTGGAGTGAAAATTGTCAAAAAGCTTTTGAAAATAGCAAATCACTTTTAATTAATAGTCCAGTTCTGATTACTCCAGACTTTGAAAAACAATTTAAACTTGCCGTTGATGCAAGCGATGTAGGAATAGGAGCTGTTTTATATCAAGAGACAGATGATAATGTTGAAAAACCTATATCATATTTTTCTAAGAAATTAGATAAACATCAGAAAAATTATTCAACTATTGAAAAAGAGTGTTTTGCAATGTTGTCAGCACTTCAACATTTCGTTTGATGTATATTTGAATCCCACTGTATATCCTATTCTTGTTTTTACTGATCATAATCCTCACCTTCATGCATAAAATGAGAAACAAGAATCAGAGGTTGACTAGGTGGAGTTTATTGTTACAGGAATATGATGTAATTGTAAAACATATTAAGGGTAAAGATAATGTAATAGCTGATGCTTTATCTAGAGCTTATTAAATCACTTTGTATATATTATGTATTTTTGTTCATATTATTCATGATAAGTTTTTGTTACACTAAAACTTCTTTTAAGGGGGGAGGTGTTATGATATTGTAATTATTATGTTTATTTATGTTGGCCTAATTTGTGTTGTATGGCCTGATAGTTGTTTACCAAATAATCTTATAACTGTGCAGTTTAGGAATGATTGGAACTTTCTAGAATGATCCTTATAAAAGATGCGTAATTTAAACTTCTACGTTATTCCAGAAACTTCCGTTGTAACTTTCCAGGATTTTCCACAATGTTCCATTATAGAGTGTTCTAGAATTTTCCATGACAACACTATATATACAGACACTAAAGTTAAACTCTCATAATTAAACTTGGACATAGACATTGATAGACATTAGTATTCACAGCATTTGGATTGACACTTTTATTCTACAAACAACATCATACTAGATTGTGACATTAGTAGTGAACGTAATATTCAAATTGGATTCCGAAAGATTTCCGGATACAGATAAAGATAACAGATTGGACTCATATTTTGACAGTTAAGTTAACAGTAATATTTGTGTAATACCTTTTGTAAACTTTTGTATATTAAATATTGTTAAATTTTACTATTGATTTGTGTCTTTTGTTGGCTACAATTTAAAGGCGATTTCTGGCCGTAACATCAGATTCTCTAGGGATTTTTATGCTATAATGGAAGCAAACTTATTCCTTTTTCTGGATTGATTTGGAAAAGGTGTGTTCTTTCTATACATCAATATCAGACATGGTTGCCTTTTTTAATGAAGTCACAATAAGAAATTCAGAGGAAAGCAAGAAAATGTGACATTATAATTGAAATTTGACCAATGAAAAGCTGAGATCAAATGAACCACATGTTGATTAAATAAAAATAATCAACAGATTAGGAAAACGATAAATCAGCGTAGAATTAGAGAAATATAAATATATATATGTGCTTTATTATGACAATATATTGTAGTTTAAAATTTTAGCCATTTTGAAATCGCTAAAATACATGCTTTCCCTGTCTGTACCCAAAATGAAAATTATAACCTCAAGTGAAATAGTGTTCCATTGTTTTAGGCTATATAAGTTGTCATAATAAATTAATTTGGTGTAAGTGAAAAGATCACCTTAAAGGTTTAAATTCCAGTTTATAAGGCATATTCTGAACTGTGACAATTATTTAGAAACATTTCTGCAAATAGTCTTTCACAAGACAGGGTATTTTTTTGTGTGGATTTTTTTGCATATATATATTTATGTTGTTGTGCTAAAGTAATTATTCATTTTTATTTTAGTACACAGCTCTATCCTGCATTTGTTTGGAAAGAATATTCATGTTAATTATATTTCCAGTTTTGCCCACTGGCCAGAATATTTCTTTCTCAAATCCTTCCAACCCACACTACACCTTAAAAAATCCTTGTGATGTTCATTGTTTTTAATTCATAATGTTACGGTCTTAATCAGGCTATTCAACAAAACCGTTTCATATTTTGTCATCTTGGACTTTCAGAGATATAACACTTCAGCATAGGATTCTGTTGTGTTTTGAAGGTTATATGTAAAAAGAGATCTATTAATAGTCCAGCTATCTTTGTTCTAAGGTGTTAATATTTGTATTAATGGTAATCATACCATTTATTTCTAGATATTATAAAGAATGGCTGGAAAAACATTCTGACAGGAACAAATTTATGTAGCATTCTTTAACATTTCCAATTCTGATCATACAGCTGTTCATGAGGCAAACATTTTAAAGGGGAACCACAATAAAAACACCATTGTATCCATACAATTACTCATCAGAGGCAAATCAAATCAAAACATTTGGAGAACCAAACAAAGAAGTTTAACTGCTAACATTAAAATACTAATATGTTAATGTAGCTGTGGATTTATTTATTTTAATGGGTATCAATTTTCATGGATTAAAGAAAACTTGCTTTTTTCATGGATATTTGATTTTGTGGTTTTGCCAGTCTTTTAATGCAAACCCTATAGAAAATTTGTTATTTGTTGAACATTTCAATTTGTGGTACAATGGTAGCTACAAAACCACAAAAACTTGTATCCAACGAATAATAATGAATCCACAGTATACAAAATATTTGCTTATAATTGACAGAAAAAGAAGGGGAGTCTCTGACTGTACATGAAATTTTTCAAGTTCAATGGTAATAATTTCATCATCTAAAACTTGGAATTAAGGTTTTAACTGTCAAAAAATTAAGTGTTGTTATTCAGAAAAATCCTTTTAAAATCAAGGGGAGATAATTGTATCAAAAGGAGTAGGTCCAGTAAGACCCCTTTTTGGCCCCAAAATATAGCAGTTTTACAAAATTGTTAAAATGTAAACTTTTAATCATTTATTTGATAGTAAAAAGGTTCTGTTACATAAATATGGGCTCTTTTTAACAATACAATGCACATATATTGAGAACTAGCACCATTAATTCATGCTAAATTACTGAAATCTTCACAATTCCAGCATTTTAGTTAAATTTTAGACGGTTTCCGTGTAAAACGAAAGTGGCCCCATTCGTGTTCATCCAAAATATTGAAATGGAAGTTGTATTTGATGATAATACATAACATATATAAAGATTGAGGATGAACACGGATGCGGCCACTTTCGTTTTAGACAAAAATCATCTGAAAAGTGACATTTTTTCGCATATTTGGTAGATTTCTCATATTTGAGCCTGAATCAGATCGTTTTTAATGACTAAATAAGTTAAAATCTTTCACATAAATTAATTGCATCATATGAAATAGACACTTAAGTGTTTAAAAAGTGGTCAAAATCTTTCGTCAGATGAAACTGAAATTTGAGGCCAAAATCGGTCCTTACCGGACCTACTCCTTTACAGGACATTGAATTCTAAGTAAGGCATGTGACCCCTATCGTCGTTTTATTTGTTATTTTTCTGTGCAATTTAGAAAATAAAATACTCTCATTGAATCATTCTCAATTCTATTGTTTAATGTTTCCTCTATAAGGGAATAAAATGCTTCGCTGAGAACAACTAGGTACGCCTGCAGAGGTCCAACCCTGAACAGTTGGGGCAAAAATGGAAATAAAATTCAAGGTCTATAAATTTAGATTGTAATTAAATATTTTACATATCATAGTTTTCTGAATAAATGTAGTCAAAGAACTTGAAATTGGTTATATGAATTGAATTCAGTGGTGGATCCAGAACTTTTCCTAAGGGGGGGGGTGGGGGGGGGCCGCTCCAGTCATGCTTCAATGATTCCCTATATAATCAACCAAATTTTTCCCATGAAAGGGGGGAGGCCTATGGAATTTATATTCAATTAAAGATTTCTTGCTGTTGTGTAATTTATACTGTGATGTTGCTCAATATTTAGTAAATCTGTTGTCAGACTCAACAAATAAAGTAAACTGTTACATTTATTCTCAATATCATATAAGAAATTTATAAAAATCAAAAGAGAGAAATAATTCACTTAAGTTTCATAAGAATTGCTGTAAGCATTTGAGTTTTTTCCAGAAAAACTGGAAAATACCCCTTTTATTATGAATAAAACCCTGTGTTACTCAGAAACTTAAAATCGAACATTTATAAAAATCAAAAGGGAGCTCACGTCCGTCAATAGATATAAACAATTCACCTCAATTTCTTGCAAGTTGGTGAAAGCATTCTAGAGTTATTGTATGAAAACTGGAAAATCCCCCTTTTTTTAATTTATAAAACCCTATAACTCTTTAACATATAATCTAAAATTTATAAAAATATATAATATAACGGCAATAGAAGTTTTATGCAAATTGGATCAAGCGTTTTTGAGTTAATATCCAACATGTTGATGAAGGACAGACAATGGTGTACTAGGCCATAATACGTCCTGTAAACCGGTGTATAAAAATTAAGTTTCCCTATATAAAAAAAAACAAGTTGATTTTTTTAATTTCAATTAATGCATCTTGGGGAACGGGTCTATCTTCAGCATATCAATAAAAAAATATATAAAGGGTGAACAACAATGAAACAGCAACCCTACAAAACAAATAACTTAACCTCTGGAGGTCAACAGTTGTTGATTTCAAAACAGATAAATATAGATTCCTACACTGCAACAAGTGTTTTACGATATTTCACCACTCGAGAAAGTTAAATTTTATTATTTAAAGCACGAGGCTTGCCGAGCTCTTTAAATAACTAAAGTTTAACTGTCGAGAGTGGAGAAATATTGTAATACACGAGTTATAGTGTCCGAATCTGTTTCTCTAATGATTTTTATCCTTCTTTTTCAAAGATTTTCAGAAACTTGTGTTCTTTATATGCGACGTCATCAGGCATTGCCGCCTTTTTTCATGGCGTCACAATAGAAAAATTCAGAAGAAAACAAAACATTTAGACGTCATAATTAAATTTCGACTAATCATTTGCCGAGAACAGATTTTTCACTAGTGAGGAGAAATGTTTTTCTCACACCGGTCAGGAAATGTGAAAATAGCACAAAAATAAGGGAAGTGTCTTTACTTTACATGTTATTTTTGGCATGTCTGCTTATACATGTACAAAGACATTTGAACACAAAACTTCTACATTATAATGCCTTAGTAAAGTCCCCTTGTACCCAACACCTTCACTTAAATTAATTTGGCTTGTTTAATTTTCATAAAATTTTGACACAATATTAACTTTGACCCTTTGGAAAAAATATATATAGAGCTGCGCTATAAGCACGCTCATGATATGCCTGTAGCATACGTCAATAGATATAAACAATTCACCAAATTTTCATTAAAGTTGATGGAATCGTTTTTAAGGGATTGTCTGAAAACTGGAAAATCACCCTTTTTTAAGGATAAAACTTCATAACATGGAAATGAAAAATCTGAAATTTATAAAAATCCAAAGGGAGCTTATGTCAATAAATATAACCAATTCAAAAAAGTTTCATAAAAGTTGGTGGAAGTGGTTTTTTTAGTAATTGTCCAAAGTGTGGACTTCAACCAATCACTTTCTCGGAAAAATTTCATTGGGTGACATAGCAGTTTGACAAACACTAATTTTGATCATTGAGAATTTTTTTAGCAATACAATGTGATTACTGGTTTAGCTGATTTTACAGAGTTATCTCCCTGTAGTGTTGGGAATCACCATTATGTCAGATATTTACTCAGTCTCTCTCCAGGTCCCAAGTTTATAATCCTAATCATATAATGATAAAGGGGCAAATTGTTGCTGTGTTTTTTATTCAATTATCTTAATATTGGCAGGTTTGCATTCTTAGTCTACTTATAAATCTTGAACTTGATGAATGCTAGAATTATTGAGCGTACATTTTCTGATAGATAAAATGTACAAAACATTTCATCTGTATCCTGACCTGGATGAAGAGTCTTTGGTAGCTCATTAATGTATTGGCCAGTTTGAAAGAAAACAAGACTTATAATAATATCAATATATGAATATGTCATAAATAAATAAGACTGTTCTCTGCCCCTTTGGAACATATATATTTGCAACTTAAAAAATATTTTAGTCAGGGTATTTTTTGGTGACAAAATTTATTCCTTTTCATCAATCAATCCTCTTAGTTGGTGGATAGTGGGAAACAATGAAAACAAGAGACAGCAAACCAGATTTTCCTTCAGAGATCAAAGTGTATAAACAGCATTTAAGCTCAAAACAGCTCTCAATTTGAATTGTGATTGAATATTTGATACAGCATTGTTTTTTTCGTCGTCTGTCATCAACATTTGAGACTTTACTTTTCCAAGTTGTGCAAGGACGTATAACTAACATAATATACGTCCTTGAGTTGTGGTACACAATTTTTCAGTGAAAATCATGAACATCAAACTCGACCATCATTTTGTCATCAGTAACAACATCTTAAAATTTAATAAGCATTGGTTGAATGGTTCATGAGTAAATGCAGACACAATTGGAAAAGGATTTTTCAATCTTTCAAGAACCATAACTCCTGAATAGGAAAAGTTAAAATCATCATTATTGAACTTGACCTCAATTTGGTTCTCAGTAACAACATATTCAAATAATAAAAGCTTTGGTTGAACAGTTCATGAGTAAGTGCACGAACAACATTTGCCAGCTGCCCGCTGCCCACCCCCATACATCCCCAATATTTCAATGTCATTCAAACTTTTATATTGATTCACAAGAAGTCATCATATTAGCCAATGCTGCTAAATTATCGACTTGAATAGATCCATACTGTCAACTTTTTTATTTCGGTCAACTCTGTTTTGTTTAAAATTGAATGATCTGTTGAAGCAATATTTTGTTTAAAGGGGAGACAATAAATGAAACTTGCAAATTAAGTCCCCTTATTTTCTAGTCCTTAAGCAAAATAACAAATTTATGTCTGAAATTCCTTTAAATCTTTTAAAACAATTTGTTAAACATTTGATTTTTTTCCACTTTAACTGTCGAGTTGTAACCTATATTTCTTCTTTAAATAAAAATCTACATCAAAGAAAATGTTTGATAGTGAAAACATGTTAAAACTTTTTTTCTCTCAATACTGTTGACATATTTTCATAAATGCTTTTGGTGGGGCTGGGTGAATTTGTCAGAAGTTCAGAAGTCTTAACAATGGTAAAATAGATTTGTAAATTTTGAGGTGGATTTTTTCATGAACGCCAATCATGTACATATTTTAAAAACATCCAAGAGTGTCAAAAGTATGGAAAGGGATTAATATAAGTTGCAACAACTTGTTTCCCAATCAAATGTAAGTAAATATGTTTAAACTAAACTAAGAAAAGAGCACTTTTTAAAATAACACAAAAAAAAGAACATTAGGTAGATAACCTAATCCGAAATAAAATTTTTTGTTCACTTTGAGACTAGGTCCCGAAATAATCTTGACTGGATCTGATTTCGTAAACAACACTTTTTAATTAAGGTGAAACTGAGGTGAAAAAAGAAATGAATTCATGTGAACTTTCTTATACAGTGGTATATGTCTTGGCAATTATCAATATGCAGTGCCCACACTTTTTATATGTTTATGAATCTTATATATATGTTTTAAAAACTTTAACTGTAGACTGTACATATGTAATGTTAACTTGAAAAAAAATGGTCCATTTATAAGTAAAATACGAATAAACAGGTACAAAATTTTAACAAAATTTCCTTCTAGATACTAGCTTCTGTTAAGTTTGGTACAAATCCAAAATAGTATAAGAAAGTTATTAAAATTTTAATAACTTTAACCAGAGTGAATGTGTTGTTTCCTGGCATTAAATATAAGTCCATTTATAAGTAAAATAGGGAAAAAATGGTATTTCATTTTTACAAAATTTACATCTGGATACTATCTTATGATCATAAACAAGCTTCCGTCCAAGTTTGGTTGAAATCCAGTATAGTTTATTAAAACTATTAAAGTTTTAAAAACTTTAACCACAGAAATTAAACTGAGAATGACCATGGGTGCAAAATACCAATATAAGTTTTGTGTGTTTCTGTAGGGAGTTTATTTTGCACCCTTGAACTATGTATCAAGAGACCTTACATACATTATGTAGCACTCATTTCAGCTTTTTCACAAGAATGTGCAATAATCTACTGGTCAGTACACTTTTTGCTTGTTTACTAATCATTGAGGTTACATTTTTCTATGAAAAGAGATTGTAAAATAATATAACTTACCGTGGAGCAACTGGAGGTAGGCCGTTTCCTAAAACTGCTACTAAGTCGTTTACTGTGTCCATTGCCATGTCTTTATGTTATTCGCTATGTATTTTCTATATGTGGGCTGAAAACAAAAATTGAAACCAATGGTGAAAATTTGTTCATGAAAAAATACAATCTAAAAAATATATGAAACAATCCTTAAATGTAACCACTTATTGTTAAGTTTTTACTTTTTTATAACAAATTTAAACACCTCTCTTAAAAAGTTGATAAAAATATTAATTTTCTCAACCCCAAAAAGGTAATTAATTAATCAACCCAACCAAAATAAAGACATATTTTTTTTAAATGTGACAAGAGCAAAACTTAAAAGAAACAAAAAATGACTTAAATTCAAGGACTGCTTCTAAAGACTTGACCACCTGACCACTGCATTCAACCAATCCTATGGCAGTCGAGTTCATCCTGTTTTGTAACTCAAAACCACAGTAATTGAAGACTTAAGCTAGGAGAAGAGGAATTCTGTTTAAACAAAAAAAATGTTATTTTCTCAAAAAAAAAGAAACCAATAAAAATATGTATTCAAATAATTCTATTGACCAAAGTCTACATATCTACTGAAATGACTGTTAAATAAAATATTAAAACTATTTAATTACCAATTCAATGACCAAACATTAGAAAATTCCTAATTCATTAACTGTTTTTGTAAACAATTGCAGATTGTTATAAATATTAAAATTTGAACGTACAAATTTCAAAATTATCACTTTTTACTAGTCCTGTTTTTATTTTCAAGCACAAAATAAAGAATTTAAATGAAAAATTATTTATATTTATTTTAAGAAATTTTTGCACAAGATATTCCTCCTCCTAAAACTGATGTATTTGATGAACATGTATTCCAAGGACAGACACAGTAGTACATCAGCTACCATTCATGGGGGCCCACCCCCCCTTTTGATGGAAAAATTTGGTTGATTATATAAGGAATCACTGAAGCATGACTGGAGCGGGCCCCACCTTAGGAAAAGTTCTGGATCAGCCACTGACTGCACATCAAGTGTTATTCCTTCAGCAATTGCATAACTCAATAAAACTTTTCATTCATGATAACACGTGGTCTCACAATAAAGTGCATAGGTGAATTAAGTAAAACAATTATAAAATTCATGTTTTCATGATCCTAGCTAAAAAATGTAATTATAAGTATTGAATGCTTCTTTTTGTAACTTCATAGGGTTGTAAAGGCGTTGAACGTGCGCACATTTTAACTAGAGGCTCTAAAGAGCCTGTGTCGCTCACCTTGGTCTATGTGCATATTAAACAAAGGACACAAATGGATTCATGACAAAATTGTATTTTGGTGATGGTGATGGTGATGGTGATGTGTTTGAAGTTCTTACTTTACTGAACATTCTTGCTTCTTACAATTATATCTATAATGAACTTTGCCCATTAGTAACAGAGAAAAATATTTTGTAAAAATTTACATAAATTTACCAAATTAATGAAAATTGTTAAAAATTGACTATAAAGGGCAATAACTCCTTAAGGGGTCAATTGACCATTTAGGTCATGTGGACTTATTTGTAGATCTTACTTTGATGAACATTATCGCTCTTTACAGTTTATCGCTATCTATAATAGTATTCAAGATAATAACCAAAAACAGCAAAATTTCTTTAAAAATTACCAATTGGAGGGCAGCAACCCAACAACCGGTGGTCCAATTCATTTGAATATTTCAGGGCAGATATATATTGACTTGCTTAACAATTTAACTCCTTGTCAGATTTCCTCTAAATGATTTGGTTTCAGAGTTATAAGCAAAAAACTACATTTTACCCCTGTTCTATTTTTAGCCGTGGTGGCCATCTTGGTTGGATGGCCAGGTCACGCCACACATTTTTCAAACAAGGTACCTCAAAGATGATTGTGATTAAGTTTGAATTAATTTGGCCCAGTAGTTTCAGAGGAGAAGATTTTTGTAAAAGATAACTAAGATTTACGAAAAATGGTTAAAAATTGACTATAAAGGGCAATAACTCCTAAAGGGGTCAACTGACCATTTCGGTCATGTTGACTTATTTGTAAATCTAACTTTGATGAACATTATTGCTGTTTACAGTTTATCTCTATCTATAATAATATTCAAGATAATAACCAAAAACAGCAAAATTTCCTCAAAATGACCAATTCAGGGGCAGCAACCCAACAACGGGTTGACCGATTCATCTGAAAATTTCAGGGCAGATAGACCTTGACCTGATAAACATATTTACCCCATGTCAGATTTCCTCTAAATGCTTTGGTTTTTGAGTTATAAGCCAAAAACTGCATTTTACCCCTTTGTTCTATTTTTAGCCGTGGCGGCCATCTAGGTTAGTTGACCGGGTCACGCCACATTTTTTAAACTAGATACCCCAAAGATGATTGTGGCCAAGTTTGGATTAGTTTTGCCCAGTAGTTTCAGAGGAGAAGATTTTTGTAAAAGATTACTTAGATTTATGAAAAATGGTTAAAAATTGACTATAAAGGGCAATAACCTCTAAAGGGGTCAACTGACCATTTCGGTCATGTTGACTTATTTGTAAATTTAACTTTGCCGAACATTATTGCTGTTTACAGTTTATCTCTATCTATAATAATATTCAAGATAATAACCAAAAACAGCAAAATTTCCTCAAAATGACCAATTCAGGGGCAGCAACCCAACAACGGGTTGACCGATTCATCTGAAAATTTCAGGGCAGATAGATCTTGACCTGATAAACATATTTACCCCATGTCAGATTTCCTCTAAATGCTTTGGTTTTTGAGTTATAAGCCAAAAACTGCATTTTACCCTTATGTTCTATTTTTAGCCGTGGCGGCCATCTTGGTTGGTTGACCGGGTCACGCCACACATTTTTTAAACTAGATACCCCAATGATGATTGTGGCCAAGTTTGGTTCAATTTGGCCCAGTAGTTTCAGAGGAGAAGATTTTTGTAAAAGTTAACGACGACGGACGACGACGGACGACGGACGACGACGACGACGACGACGACGGACGCCGGACGCAAAGTGATGGGAAAAGCTCACTTGGCCCTTCGGGCCAGGTGAGCTAAAAATGAAGCGTGTATGAAGCGCAGAAACAAAATGTACTTTGGTCAACACTTTTACACCCCAATGAAGTTACAAAAAGAAGCCTTCAATTCTTAAATATTGTAGCTTGTCAGTAATCTCCAAACTTTCTACAACAGCTTGAAACATCTCCAGCCAGTAGTATTTGGTATAAATATTCATTACTACAAAAGATTATAAACACAGCAAAAATTAGATGCATTTAACACTGTAAAATAGAAGTGTTTTGCTTGTATGTATATTACATTTAACTGTGTTTTAAACAGGTTTCTTTTGCATAGATTTAAGTTTGTTATGTTTTGATTTAATATTTCTGTGAATTTGCCATTATTTTGTCTGATCATGTTCGACTTGTGGTCAGTGATTTTGCATATAATGAGGGTTTGGATGGGGTTAAATGATTAAAGAATAATGCCCTTAAAAAATGAAGATTAGAGAAAAAAAGGGTTTAATTTTTTGAAGATTAGACAAAAAAGAGGTTATTTTTTTTTAAAGATTAAAGAAAAAAATTTGTAAGGGTTCCGCGGAACCCAGTGTCTCGCCTATTTTTGCTGTAAATCACAGGCTCAACAACAATGAGGAAAAAAATCAATAAAAATATTCCTCTTGTTACTATTTTATGATTGTAAGAAAATCTAAGTCCATTTGAAAGTAAATTACAGAAAAAAACAGAGTAATCTTTTTACAAACTTTACTTCTGGATACAATCTTATGATCATAAATAAGGTTATTTCCAAGTTTGGTACAAACCCAGGATAGTTTAAGAAAGTTATTTAAATTTTAAAAACTTTAACCACAGAGTGAATGTAATGGTTCCCTGCAGAAAAAACTAAGTCCATTTATAAGTAAAATACGGAAAAAATTGAATTTTATTTTTACAAAATTTTCTTCTGGATACTATCTTATGATCATAAACAAGCTTCTGTCCAAGTTTGGTACAAACCCAGGATAGTTAAAGAAAGTTATTAAAATTCTAAAAACTTTAACCACAGAGTGAATGTAATGTTTCCCCGCAGAAAAAACTAAGTCCATTTATAAGTAAAATACGGAAAAAATGGAATTTTATTTTTACAAAATTTACTTCTGGATATTATCTTATGATCATAAACAAGCTTCTGTCCAAGTTTGGTACAAACCCAGGATAGTTTGAGAAAGTTATTAAAATTCTAAAAACTTTAACCACAGAGTGAATGTTTTGTTTCCCCGCAGAAAAAACTAAGTCCATTTATAGTAAAATACGGAAAAAATGGAATTTTATTTTTACAAAATTTACTTCTGGATACTATCTTATGATCATAAACAAGCTTCTGTCAAAGTTTGGTAGAAATCCAGTATAGTTTAAGAAAGTTATTAAAATTTCAAAAACTTTAACCACAGAGTGAATATTTGTTGACGCCGCCGACGACGACGGAATGTAGGATCGCTTAGTCTCGCTTTTTCGACTAAAGTCGAAGGCTCGACAAAAAGGGGTGAAAATTAAATGTTTACAGAATAACAGACCCCCCATCCAGACCCTCATTTAATTTGTCAAGTCTCTCTTCATCAGTGGTCAGTGACTTTGCATATAATTTGTCAAGTCTCTCTTCGGCTAGTGGTTGGTGATTTTGACATTATTTTGTCCGTCCCTCTTTGACTTGTTGTCCCTTTATCTTCAACCTTTTTTGTTTTACGATCATGAAAGTTATCTCATATATATCTCTCAACAATTTTATATATGTATATTTCATTTTTTTAAGGAATTCTGTGTACAAAATCTGAATATGCTCAATATTTGATCAGTCCTAAAGAAAAACTTGTCAAATAATATATTTTAATCATTGTTGAGGGTTGTGAAGCCAGAAATTATAGAAAAATGTTTATCTCCAAATTGCATTTTTCCATCTTTAATTGCACAAAACAAATTAAAAGTAAACTAACTGTTCATTAAAATTTGAAAATTAATAAAAAAAAATTGCATACAAATAAGTTTCACAACTCTCAATGAAATTTTAAATACCACAGAGGAGGGAAACAAAAAGACAGGTCTTCAGCAACATAAATATGAAAACCAAGTGTTGCTCGAGATAAAAATTCAGCAAATTTGTGCCAAATTGTAACTTGTATTAAGCATCCAAAATATGCTTTTCCTATCCACCAAAGGCAATTAAGGCTACATAAAAAAGAAGATGTGGTATTATTTCCAATGAGAAAACTCCCAATATGAAACCAAATAACTTCAGTTTAATATTTTTGTGTTTTTCCATTAATGATTTTCACACACAAAAAAATCCTCTATGGTATTTAAAACAATATAGAGCTATACTCATGAAATTGATCAAGTAGTCAGCAGTCCAAAATCATGAAGATGTCCACATCTCTGTAGTTTCAATCTTTTAACAAAACAAATACACATCAACCATATTCTTGTTCATTTTTGCATCTACATCAGTTTACGAAATCGCGAACATAAAAATCAACAACAAAATATAAACATGTTAACACTTCAATTACCTATTTTAATTTGCAAAGATTTCCGGCGCGAAATCATTTTTATACCACGAGATCACATGACCAATTTTTGTAAAGTTTTGGACCGTAAAGTGTATACTTCACAATATATATAATATACACAATTAACAGAGTTCAAATTCGGAATCCCCTTAAAAAAATGAAAAAACAATTATGATAAATAAAAATAATGATCAAAATGTTAATTTCAACCTGTTTGCGGATAAAAAGAAATGGGTTGCCTGAATCGCCGATGACCTTGAACTTTGTTTGATAACTCAGAAACTGTATATAATCCGATTTCTAGTTCCCTGCTTTAAAAGCATCGGAGTAAACATAAGAAATTGACTCACTCTTATTTCTTATTTCTTTTTTTAAATGCTTGAAAGATGCAAGAACAATAATCATAATCTAATCAGTATAGTAAAGAACAGAACATCAGGAATACCCTCCCCCCCCCCCTAAAAAAAAACACAACAAAAAACTTAGTTTTTACAAGAATACGAGTAAGATCTTTCTAATAATTCACTTTTCAAGTTAGCGGTTTTATTTGTTATAAAGATGCACATAAAACGGATTATTTACCGCCGATCGAATCGATACGAAAAATCTTGGACGATTTATGCTAAAACATCATATAATCGTAAATCATTATGAAATAACTTTTCGGTGAACAAAGAGGGTTTGTACGCACTTTTAACGTCCCTGGACTCGCCACTGATTGTTAGAGTCGAGCGCACCTGGCACGTGCTGATTTGCACAAGATTTCCAACGATTACGGATAACAGATCATTGAAAAGACAAAATATACCATAATCTACATGAATTCCTTCGCTAAAGACAGATTAAATTATAACAAACAACATTGATCCAGATGTTATACCGAGACAATTAGACCCACTTCAATCTGTTTGAATACACGTCTATAAAATTATTGGGAAATCCAGCGGTTTTAGCCAAGAATATGATTCTGATCTCCTCTTATATTTTTGTCCATCTGATGAGTTAAGCCTTTTTCAACTGATTTGTATGGTTCGTTCTTATCTGCTTATGTTGTACTGTTATACCACTGTCCCAGGTTTAGGGGGTTGGGATCCCGCTAACTTGTTTAACCCCGCCACATTATGTATGAAGAAGATGAAGAAGAAGATGCTTTATTTCCATAAAATGGGCTCACATGGAGCATAATATCATCATAATATTATTCTTTTACGATTTCTTTTACAAATACGTATGTATGAGCCTGTCCCAAGTCCAGAGCCTGTGATTTAGTGGTTGTTGTTTGTTTATGTGTTACATATTTGTTTTTCGATCATTTTTATAAGTTATATCCGATTCGTGTACACCATACGAATCGCCGTTTTTAGTCAGGGTGAACATGTTGATTGCAGAGTTTGTTGTTCGTGCTGTATGAATGCTGTAGAATTGTAATGTTTATATTATATCGTCTTATATTTTACATGTGAGTGTTATGCAGTATGTTTTTTTTCTCATTGTTGAAGGCTATACGGTATGTATAATATATGTATCTGCCTCTAATTACTTACACCCCCTTCATTTGAACTGCGAAGGATAGTTGTCTCATTGACAATCATCACATCTTCTTATTCTTAAGTTATACTAGAACACACCCGTGATATCGCGGGTCCGTGACTGAATTAAAGTATATAACTATGCGCAAGCCTTATTTTAGTATAAGTATTGTCATCTGATAAAGTCATGCCGATTATAAGATACACAGTTTTCTCTGCTTTCAAATCTTTCTGTTTGAACGCGTCGAACTGGAAGTTATCAATTATTGGTAATATAAATTATTTGGAAAACAAAAGGTCCTGGAATGGAGTATTTTTTAATCAACAGCATTGTCCTATATTAGTTATAAATAAAGTTGAATTCTTTCATTCGCTGTTTTACGTCATGCCCGCTAACAAATTGAAAACTGTACCTATACGCCTTATTTTAGTCCAGATTTTTAGTATGCGTATTGTTATCTTAGAAAGTCTTGCTGATTAAAATACTACAATAGGTAACAATTTGACAATTTAGTAGTGTCAACCCTGTGATTATGACCCGTGTATATAGCATATTAATCCTGAATACACCGTTTGTTGGTGCGCCTGTCAGATGCGGAACGTACAAATAAGGTAATAGGTAACAGGTGAATATACTATTGGTATCGGTATCGGACTCGACCCGGAACTTCTTAATTATTGGCAATATTAATTACGTGGAAAACAAAAGGGCCTGGAGTGGTGTAATTTTTAATCTACACCTTTGTACTATATTAGTTATATATAAAGTTGAATTCTTTGATTCGTCGTTTTTACGTGATGACGACTGACAAATTGGACCTCGTAATTTTAGTATTATAGATGTATGGTGTATCTATTACTAGTAGTTGAAATTTGGCTTTGAACTACTTCTTAGTAACCAAGTACCGTGACAGTAGGCCTAAGCTTTGAATCGTGTATTTTTGGGATCTGCTTGTTGGCTTAGTAAGTTAGAACAATCTAATGAAAAGTAAGCTCTTTCAAACAGATATATACAGTTTCTACAATTTGTTTTGATACACCATAATCATTGCCCCGGTAGGCTACGGGAGGGTTTAGTGCTCATCAACATGAACCCCGTAACATTCTATATTCTATACGTGCCTGTCCCAACTCAGTAACCTGCAATCCAGTGGTTGTATTTCGTGGCTATCAGACGTATTTGTTTGGTGTACATTGTTGTAATACAATCAGGCAGGTGGTTTAGTTTTCCAAGGAACAGTTGATATTTTGCATACCTGAGCCTTTTATAACTCGCATACGGTGTGGTTTTGGTGGAGATGGTAAATTTACCTGTGTTTATTCACATATCTCTTCTTTGATCATTTCGGATAGTTGTCTCATTGGTAATCATCTCTCTTCTTTGATCATTTCGGATAGTTGTCTCATTGGTAATCATCTCTCTTCTTTGATCATTTTGGATAGCTGTCTCATTGGTAATCATCTCTCTTCTTTGACCTTTTTGGATAGTTGTCTCATTGGTAATCATCTCTCTTCTTTGATCATTTTGGATAGTGGCTCATTGGTAATCATCTCTCTTCTTTGACCTTTTCGGATAGTTGTCTCATTGGTTATCATCTCTCTTCTTTGACCTTTTTGGATAGTTGTCTCATTGGTAATCATCTCTCTTTGATCATTTTGGATAGTTGTCTCATTGGTAATCATATCTCTTCTTTGATCATTTTGGATAGTTGTCTCATTGGTAATCATCTCTCTTCTTTGACCATTTTGGATAGTGGCTCATTGGTAATCATCTCTCTTCTTTGACCTTTTTGGATAGTTGTCTCATTGGTAATCATCTCTCTTCTTTGATCATTTTGGATAGTTGTCTCATTGGTAATCATCTCTCTTCTTTGACCTTTTCGGATAGTTGTCTCATTGGTAATCATCTCTCTTCTTTGACCATTTTGGATAGTTGTCTCATTGGTAATCATCTCTCTTCTTTGACTATTTTGGATAGTTGTCTCATTGGTAATCATCTCTCTTCTTTGACCATTTTGGATAGTTGTCTCATTGGTAATCATCTCTCTTCTTTGACTATTTTTGATAGTTGTCTCATTGGTAATCATCTCTCTCCTTTGATCATTTCGGATAGTTTTCTCATTGGTAATCATCTCTCTCCTTTGACCATTTTGGATAGTTGTCTCATTGGTAATCATCTCTCTTCTTTGACCATTTTGGATAGTGGCTCATTGGTAATCATCTCTCTTCTTTGACCTTTTTGGATAGTTGTCTCATTGGTAATCATCTCTCTTCTTTGACCATTTTGGATAGTTGTCTCATTGGTAATCATCTCTCTTCTTTGACCATTTTGGATAGTGGCTCATTGGTTATCATCTCTCTTTTTTGACCTTTTTGGATAGTTGTCTCATTGGTAATCATCTCTCTTCTTTGATCATTTCGGATAGTTGTCTCATTGGTAATCATCTCTCTTCTTTGACCATTTTGGATAGTGGCTCATTGGTAATCATCTCTCTTCTTTGACCTTTTTGGATAGTTGTCTCATTGGTAATCATCTCTCTTTTTCTGACCTTTTTGGATAGTTGTCTCATTGGTAATCATCTCTCTTCATTTCGGATAGTTGTCTCATTGGTAATCATCTCTCTTTTTTTACCATTTTGGATAGTTGTCTCATTGGTTATCATCTCTTCTTCTTTGACCATTTTGGATAGTTGTCTCATTGGTAATCATTTCTCTTCTTTGATCATTTTGGATAGTTGTCTCATTGGTAATCATCTCTCTTCTTTGATCATTTCGGATAGTTGTCTCATTGGTAATCATCTCTCTTTGATCATTTTGGATAGTTGTCTCATTGGTAATCATCTCTCTTCTTTGACCATTTTGGATAGTTGTCTCATTGGTAATCATCTCTCTTCTTTGACCTTTTTGGATAGTTGTCTCATTGGTAATCATCTCTCTTCTTTGACCTTTTTGGATAGTTGTCTCATTGGTAATCATCTCTCTTCTTTTACTATTTTGATTGATTGATTGTTGGTTGTTTAACTTCCAGTGGCAATTGTTTCATGCATGTTCAGGACGAGAACAAGTTAAGAATAAATACAATAGGTATTGTCATAAAAGAGGCCAGCTGGGATGATGGTCGGGGAAATTTTGACTACCACTGAAAAATGAGGGTATATTGGATAGGGACAGAAATTTTGCCTTGTAACAGACCACCTACGGACCCAAAGTGTTGTTGCAAGGGTTCTTAACGTGTAAAGAGCGTGGCACTCTCTTAACACGCGACATAGGATATAACGTCCCCATTCTGACCGGACGTGACTCTCTTCTTTGACCATTTTGGATAGTTGTCTCATTGGTAATCACGCCTCATCTCCTTATTTTCATACTTAATATTTACTAGTGGATCAAGGTCAGATGAACCCTATAAGACGGACTAGTATACCGTATAATAATTTTATAAACCAAATATAGATGATCAATTATCTACAGTTTTTGAAAAACTGGCCTCATAAAAAGATTAAGCCATGAAACTGAAGTCAAGGTAAGATCCTAGTTAAAAATGTACAGTGTACAAGGAAAAATGAATCCAGTATATAGTGAGCCCTGTTATCAGGCATCATTTTGCTAACAGAAAATAGTGCCGACTTAGACAAACCAGAAGTCAAATTACTAAAACAAAATACAGTATGAAATATTAATTAAGTCTAGATTTATTCATCGATCGCTATTGTTGAATAGTACAAACGAGATCATGCCTACCTGGAGAAAATGGAAATAAAACCTGTAATTACTGTGTAACACATATTAAAATGTACTTATCTTTTGCTGTTCACACTCAACCTAATTTAAGTTTACGAGATAACCACAAAAAAACTTAAAATTTACATTTCAGGGGCTGCAACTCCAAAACAGTTTGAAAAATTTATGCAATTTTTAAAGAAGTTAAATTCAGCTTTTTGCTCGTTTAAATGAGCCCTAATCCTTTCTAGAAAAAAGCACACAAAATTGGAATATTGGTATTTCAGGCATAATAATTTCAACAGGTTAACTGAATTTTTCTGAAACTCTCAAACGAGATCCTTAAGTTTACGCAGGAACATATATATTAACTTAAATATACTGTTCCCAGCCTTATCTTTGGAAATAAATGGAGAATGTGTCCATGGGACACAGATAAAATTATTTTATGTGGTAATAATCATTGTATATAAGTTTCATAACATTTGTTTGAGGCAAACTTAACTTAGAGATTGGAAACCCAAACATTTAGCATGTTTTCCATTTGTAAAGGGGCATAACTCTAGAATGGTAAAAGTGACACTACCCAAATTCTGACTTGATTTATGTTTTGCGGTAATAATCATTGCATATAAGTTTCATAACATTTGTTTGAGGCAAACTTAACTTAGAGAACGGAAACGCAAATATTTAGCAATTTTCCATTTGTAAAGGGGCATAACTCTAGAATGGTAAAAGTGACTACCCAAATTCTGACTTGATATATGTTTTGTGGTAATAAGCAGTGTGTATAAGTTTCATAACATTTGTTTTAGGCAAACTAAAATCAGAGAACAGAAACAAAATAATCAGCAATTTTTCAATATATAAAGGAGCATAACTCAAAAATGGTAGAACTAACACTACCCAAATTCAAACTTGATCTGTTTTTTGTGGTAATAATCATTGCATATAAATAACCTGAAATTTTTTTGAGGCAAACTAAAATTAGAGAACGGAAACAAAAATTTCAGCAATTTTTCCAGTTGTAAAGGGGCATAACTCTAGAATGGTAAAAGTGACACTACCCAAATTCTGACTTGATTTATGATTTACGGTAATAATCATTGCATATCAGTTTCATAACATTTGTTTGAGGCAAACTAAACTTAGAGAACGGAAACGCAAACATTTAGCAATTTTCCATTTGTAAAGGGGCACAACTCTAGAATGATAAAAGTGACACTACCCAAATTCCGACTTGATATATGTTTTGTGGTAATAAGCAGTGTGTATAAGTTTCATAACATTTGTTTAAGGCAAACTAAAGACAGAGAACAAAAACAAAATAATCAGCAATTGTTCCATATATAAAGGGGCATAATCCAAGAATGGTAGAAGTAACACTACCCAAATTCAAACTTGATCTGTGTTTTGTGGAAATAATCATTGAATATATAAAGTTACCTGACATTTTTCAGGCAATTTAAAGTAAAGAGAACAGAAACAAAAATTTCAGCAATTTTCCATTTGTAAAGGGGCATAACTCTAGAATGGTAAAAGTGACACTACCCAAATTCTGACTTGATTTATGTTTTGTGGTAATGAGCATTTTGTATAAGTTTCGTAACATTTGTTTGAGGCAAACTAAAGTTAGAGAACAGAAAACTATTTTGAGATGTACAGACGGACAGATATACAGACAGAGTGGAACCAAGTGCTCCGCAGGACTCAGCTTTATACGACCGCAGAGGTCTAACCCTGCACAGTTGGGGCAAGTATGGACTCAACATTTAAGCTTGATACAGCTCTGAATTTAGATTGTGATCAAAATTTTAACATAATATTGGTTTCTGACACAAAACAAATGTCAAGCTCTTACAAATCTATTGCACAACTTTGTGCAATTAAAGATTTCTACTACAAACTTTTCAAAAATTGGGAATTTGAGAAATTTGGAGAAAAAAAATTGAAAACTACTACCACCCGCCTTTTTTTAAAAAATTTATCCAAAACCTGTCATTTCTTTATACATAATTTACAAGAAGGGTGAGGGAGGTAAATCTGAACATGCCCAACATTGTGTTTGTTTTTGAATTACCTACCTTCACTGCTTTTAAGTTGTCTTAATTGTCCATTGACCAGAAAAAAAAGTTTTTACCCCTTTTTTGCCCCTAATTACAAAACATTTTGAGCCATAACCCTCCAAAGTCAATACTAACCATCCCTTCATGGTATGGAAAATTGTGGTCTAATTTCAGAGAGATTCATACACTTAAACACAAGTTATTGTTCTGGTATAAATTTATAAAGATCCGTAACTAAAACTTAAGTTATTCTGGAAACTAAATGCGTCCTCGGACTACGACGCAGGTGACATGAAAGCATTATACAACGCAAATTTTGTTTGCAGTCGTATAAAAAGCCCATATGGGAAATAAATAGAGTGGAAATTGGCCCTTTTCTGCAGATCAAAATCCTGATAGTTTATAATATGGACTGACAGACAGATAATTTGGTAAAACACTATGCCTCATTCATTTCTTGGTGGGAGAATATTTAAATTTCTGAAAAGTACTCATCTTTGGCATCTTTTCCTGTATTCGAATGTTTACATTTTTGTCTTGCATATTTTAGGATTTGAGCATTGCTCGTGAAAGAATATCCACACACTTGTATTCAGTAAGAATTTTATTCAACGTGCCAACCATACAGACTGGAATAGGTGTTGTATATAATATGCATTAAAATGGAAAAAATAAGGACAGGAAGAAAATTTGATTATAAAGAACTTCATTACTATATCTATGATTGAAGCCTTCACAGAATTCAAAATGGTGACTTCTCTTTGTTAATCCAATGAATTTTCAGTTCAGATAGATGTTTTGTTTATGTAAGATAAATAATAAGACATAATATAAGTTTCATCGTTTATTTTACTCTTCCCCTTTTTCACATTACAGTATCATATACAATATCTCATTTGGAAACAAACTAAGAAATAAATACCTATTTATAACATATCAAATGTCAAATACTTCATTCAGTCAAGTATTTTCGAATTTTTATTTCAGTGTTAAAAACACTAAGAATATTTCACTATACATAATTATTACACATCCAAAAACAACTGAGTTTTCAAGAGCATCTTAGTAAGTGGGAATGACTTCAATCATTAAACCTGGATTTTTTAAATAATATTGCAGTAACATCTTCAACCAGAGGGGTTTAATGCAAAGTATTGCTGTCTTACAAAATAAAATGTAGGGTTCCATAAAATTTCTCTTCGTTTGGGTAAATATGGTTAGTTTTTTTATATGGTATTAAAACTGTTGATTTAATGGATAAGTTTTTTTTAGCCTTCAACATTATTTTCTATTGCACTAAATGTACTAAGTATGGTTGAAATTCCAAGTTGTATTATTTACTTAATATAGCTTGTTCTGTCTTGTAACATAAAAACATATATTTCACAATAGAAATTCATTATTCCATGACATTAAAATATGAAGACAATAACAGAGCACTTAATAATAAATATTCTTTCAACAAATGTCATACAATGTTTATGATTGGTGAAATGTAACAATGTCTATGATTGGTTCATTTCCTGATCACATGATTATAAGAGTTCAATCCTCCAGTAGGTCTTCATCTAAATTCACATCCTGAAAAGATATAAAAATAAACTTTTACAATGGATATAGTATGATATATCATCTTTCCAAATATGGAATACAAAAGTAGTCTGTGACTTTATAATGTTACAAGCTGGACATAAACATAAGAGTATCTCAAATTAAGAATTTCAGCTACGAAACTATGAAAGGTTTTCAATACACTTGACATCTTCCCAAATTTATTTTCAAGAGAAATTCAATATAAATCTCCAATCCAAGCCAGCGGAATCTTAAAAGAGGTTGGTAGAGGGTTATTTTTTGTGCAATATTTTCTGCCTTTTTATTTCATGTATTTTCGTGTTTTGTGGTTTTAATTTTTCATTTTCCCGTGTTTGGTTTAATGTGCATGCTTCGTGTTTCACCTTATATAATTTTCCGTGCTTCATGTGTGTACTCTTAATTTCTCCTGATTGTCCCACATTTGATTAACCAGGTGCTCCGCAGGGCGCAGCTTTATACGACCGCAGAGGTCGAACCCTGAACAGTTGGGGCAAGTATGGACAAAACATTCAAGCATGATACAGCTCTGAATTTGGATTGTGATCAAATTTTTGACATTACATGGTTTTTTTTACACAAAACAAATGCCAAGATTTTACAAATCAATTAAAGATTTCTTCTTCAAACTTTTTAAATCTAAAATTAAATAGTTGACACAGCATAGGTTTCTGACACAGAATGAATGTGGTCTAATGAACTTAAAAGGTTTTTTTTGCCTTTGAGCAAATCACTATGCTGTTGAATATTAATCCTCTCAAAAAAATGTTTGAAGAAATTTTCTTTTTATTTATGAAATCTGAAATGAGAAAAATTTAACCCCCCCCCCTTTTTTTCACATCCCCGTTTCCCTTTTTCAAAACTGATATCAATTCAAATTTCTAATGGAGTTTGCAACAATAACTACTCATTTAAATACATCATAAAATATTAAGATGTAAAAAAACTGCTTGTTATCACTGAATGGTAAAGATTATTTAAATTTATCAGTTGGTAGTAAAAAGTGTATATACATTGTATATTGTATATAACAAAGATTTAAGTTGATTCTGGACAAAGAAAGATAACTCCAATTAAAAAAATTCTTGCTATTGCACAAATAGGATATTTCTTGCTTACTATTCTGGACAAAGAAAGATAACTCTAATTAAAAAAAAATTTGCTATTTCACAATATTGTGCAATTAGATATTTCTTGCCATTGCACAATACTGTGCAATTGAAAAGACTTGCTATTGCACAATACTTAATATAATAATTTTAGATCCTGATTTGGACCAACTTGAAAACTGGGCCCATAATCAAAAATCTAAGTACATGTTTAGATTCAGCATATCAAAGAGGCCCAAGAATTCAATTTTTGTTAAAATCAAACTTAGTTTAATTTTGGACCCTTTGGACTTTAATGTAGAATTTGAAATTTGAAAACAGGACCAAAAATGAAGAATCTACATACACAGTTAGATTTGGCATATCAAAGAACCCCAAGGATTCAATTTTTGATGAAATCAAACAAAGTTTAATTTTGGACCCTTTGGACCTTAATGTAGACCAATTTGAAAACTGGACCAAAAAAACTTTAATAATCAAGAATCTAAGTACATTTTTAGATTCAACATATCAAAGAACCCAACCGATTCATTTTTTGTCAAAATCAAACTAAGTTTAATTTTGGACCCTTTGGACCTTAATGTAGACCAATTTGAAAACGGGACCAAAAGTTGAGAATCTACATATACAGTTAGATTCGGCATATCAAAGAACCCCAATTATTCAATTTTGATGAAATCAAACAAAGTTTAATTTTGGACCCTTTGGGCCCCTTTTTCCTAAACTGTTGGGACCAAAACTCCCAAAATCAATACCAACCTTCCTTTTATGGTCATAAGCCTTGTGTTTAAATTTCATAGATTTGTATTTACTTATACTAACATTATAGTGCGAAAACCAAGAAAAATGCTTATTTGGATCCCTTTTTGGCCCCTAATTCCTAATCTGTTGGGTCCTAAACTCCCAAAATCAATACCAACCTTCCTTTTGTGGTCATAAACATTGTGTTTAAATTTCATAGATTTCCATTTACTTAACCTAAGGTTATTGTGCAAAAACCAAGAAAAATGCTTATTTGGGCCCTTTATTGGCCCCTTATTCCTAAACTATTGAAACCAAAACTCCCAAAATCAATCCCAATCTTTCTTTTGTGGTCATAAACCTTGTGTCAAAATTTCATAGATTTCTACTAACTTAAACTAAAGTTATGGTGCGAAAACCAAGAAAATGCTTATTTGGGCCCTTTTTGGCCCCTTATTCCTAAAATGTTGGGACCAAAACTCCCAAAATCAATACCAACCTTCCTTTTATGGTCATAAACCTTGTGTTAAAATTTCATAGATTTCTATTCACTTTTACTAAAGTTAGAGTGCGAAAACTAAAAGTATTCGGACGCCAGACGACGACGACGACGACGACGCCGACGCCAACGTGATAGCAATATACGACGAAAATTTTTTCAAAATTTGCGGTCGTATAAAAAGTAAACCGGGACTAAATTCAAAGTCAGACCGAGATTGTATTAAATTATGTGTTCCCAGGCTATTAACTTATGAATAATATTTTTCTTTCAAATCAGTTGAAACTAGCGGACCCTAAAATGTGACTGCAGGGTCCTCATGTCTATTAGTAATGACTGCATGATCTCCGAAAACGGCTGAGTTATAACTTCTATTACTTTTTACCTTGATATTTATGTTATTTGATGTTCAGAGCCCTCCTCCCCTCTCTCCCCCTCCCCTAACCACCCTCTTAAAATAGCCATGTACCAATTAAAATCTTAGTTCCTTCCCATAAATGAAAATTTAATTCATACTTTATGTTGTATATTGCTAAAAAATCATAAAAGGAACAACATTGTAAAAATTCATTTACAGTTTTTGATTTGAAAAAGTATCATGGTGTATCATGAAAATTTCTTAGTGATCAGCATATGTTTTTAAATGCAGTTTCATGTCTACAAATTAAAGCACAAATTGATTAGGAATCCCCTCCAACAGCAATAAATCTTTGCAACAGTAAGATACAAATTGTTGCAACAGTGTAAATACTGATAAATGCTTTTGTGTATTTTTTATCATTTTTTTTACATCAGGAATAAGAATTGAAAAAAAAATCTTTTGAAAAAAGTATTCAATAAAGTTGTACTGTATCTACTGTCCTTTTTCAATTAAAGTTTTCATCGTATTTTAAATTGTGATGTCGATAGCCTGTCTGTGAACCCTGACTGACCCTTCTAATAAACTGTTGCCAGTATTTCCATAGCAAATGAACTTTGTAACTGCTCTATGAACTATCCCTAACCCAAGCAGCTGAATTAATTTTACATAAAATTAGAGATGTGAGATTTAAAGTTGTTGCAAAAAATAATTTTAAGTAAAAAAAAGAATGAAAATATAAGAGGGAACTGCATTTCAACAATTGTTTATTTCAGACATTTCAGCAACTCTTTTGAGGTAAAAGCCGAAATTTTACAAAAACCATTACATTTAGTGTACTGTAGTTTGATCGATATAATTTATATTCGGAATCATTCCCTGGACAAATAAGTTTATATATGATAGTTGGATAAAACAAATTCCTGTACTTAAATGACACAGTACCACAACAGATATTCCAGATTTATTGAAAAGCTTACACAAATGACCAAAAACAACTTCAAATATTTAAAAGGACAGGAACATGTCTTTATATTTTGTTGATTAACAATTCAAGAGATAATAATTTGGATGCATCATTTATTTTGCTGGGTTTTTATTTGATTTGCTTTGGATCAATTTTTCTAGATTGGTAGAACTCTGATTTGATCACTTGCTTGTAACAATAGAATTGTATACTGATTCAATCCACTTCATATTAGGTAATCTTAATAAGCAAGTCATTTAAATATTTAAGGACAGTAAACTGGGTTGCTAATTTATTCTCTTTTTAAGTTGTCAGTAAAAAAATATAATACAATATAATGCAATGCTATCCACCAGCTTCTTATCATGTTCATAAAAGGTTTAAAGGTCACTGGGGTTAAATATATACATATTTTAAATGATGACCAGCTGACACTGGATCGTTTTAATACAAAAAATTCATGAATATTAATAAAGGTCCAGTTATACATTATTTGACAGTTGAGAGTACATTTCTAAATGACAAGTAAAGGCAAAACATACATAATTTTGCAGTACTTAAATTTGTACAAATTTGGAAATCATTACAGTTCTTCTATTAAAGCATGCAAAACAAACAATTGATCAACTTGCTTGCTATATTTGTTTGGATGTTTGTAAACAACAGGTAGGTAGTCTATTTCAGTCTGTTTACTATTTACTGGAATATGATTGGACAATTAACATTAAATTCATTTCACGTCGATTCTTATTGTCCATTGACTCCATTCAAATCCCAGTATATATAAAAACAGACAGAAACTCTGCCTACCTATATTTTGCAAACAACCAAGCAAACTTAGCCAGCAGGTTGATCAATGTTTTGTTTTGCATGCTTTTATAGAAGAACTGTAAACTGCATCTGAATATTGAAAATAATGGAGAAGGACACAGATCTGATGATGCCCAAGCTTGCATACAACATTATAAAGGGACAAGCACATTAAAAGAGACGCTACCCAAATTTGATCTGAATTTTGTGGTAATAAGCATTGTGTATAAGTTTCATGACATTTGGTCGAGGCAGACTCAAGTTAGAGAACGGAAAATAATTTTGGGACGTACTTACATATAGACTGACTAGGGTAAAACTTAATGTCCCCTCCGCTACAGCGGGAGCGTAAAAAAATTTGTATAGCTTGTATAGGGTATATATATGAATACCTACATCATATAGTTTGTATAGGGTATATATATGAATACATCATTTAGTTTGTTAGTAGAAATTTTCAGAACAATCCTTTCATATCATGCTCTCTGGTATCTAAGTGCAAAATGGTGGCTTCTCTTAATTACAAAACTAAACACCCTTAAAATTTATGATGTCATCCAATCAAAACTGTTGTTACAAAATAAATTGCATTAGAAGGAACACATGTTAGGTTAGATTTAACATACAGTGACAAGAAGAACATATAATAAGTTCCCATTAGAACTAATTTCCTAATGCATGTAGAGTAAGACTTTGGTTAGCTTGTTTGCTTTGTCTGTATATTGTATTTACAATTGTAACTGAGATAACATTCATTCAAATTTAGATATAATATATACAGGTTTAACTCTGCCTATTGATATTGGTTGCAGATGTCATAGCAAGCAATCCAACCGACGTTTTACTCTACATTAGCTGGAAATTCCCCCAACACACTAAGGTTATCTATGCCTCACTCAGTCAGCATTAATATTGATTGACTTTTTTCAGGCACCAGACGAGTATTAGTATTATGTATATATTTTGAATAATTAATAAATATCGTATAAAGTATCAATTAATTATTATGTTAATACATTAAAATGAGGGATGCATTCATCCAGCACCCAAAATCTGTAACCAATTTCAAATTTCAGATTAAGTAATGAACAAAAATATGGAAAACTTTTTTGGCACAATTTAGGAATGTATTTTTCTCAGGCAAATCTCTAAATCTTCATCAAGGTTTGGCTGTGATTTTTGTTCTATTTTTTTTTTAGCATTTTCAATAAGGGATTAGATTCAAGATTCCTAAACATTTTGGTTTTGAAAATTACTGAAGTTATTTTATAGTAAAACTGTGGTAGAATGGCAGTAAAACTGCGGTAGGATGGCAGTTGTTTTTAAATGTACATTGTACATATAAATATTCATTTCATTTCCTTGAATCTGAATAAACACATGATCATGAGTAACAAGGGTTACATTCATTTGAAGGCTCAACATCCAACTATTAATTGAGTAAATGTTAATTAATTTCTCTGAAGGAATGATAATGGTAAATAATAATTGTTAATACATTGTTAAAAAAGATTTGTCTAACAACCAACCAAACCTGGGTCAAATAGGAAGTATATAATAATAAGGGACCTGTCCAACAACCAAGCAAGATGTTTGTTAATGAAAATATTCAATAACAGATCAATAAACTGTTTAAAATGCAGGTGCCTCAACATTTTGATAATGAAGAACTCTTTACAAAGGGAAGTAATCCAATACTCCTTTACAAGAACTAACTAAAACTACAGAAATATAAACTGCCATGCAGAAAACAGGTGCCCTTTCTTACCTCTGATAAAATTTTTTGGTCATCAATTCCCTAAAATGTAACAACTAAATAAACATGTGGAACTTCAACAAATCTATATTTGGGTTAAATGGAATTCTAACTAATGAAAAAATAACCATAAACTTTCATATGCTGATAATGAAAAAGTAAAACATCAAATTTAATAACAGAATATGAATGTTTAAAGGTCACCCTAGACTCTGGGCAGCTACTCTTACTATAAAGCAAGCTCTAACTTTCTGAGTCATCCTACACATACTACATGTATTATCATATGTTGCCAAACAGCTAAAAATAATCCTTTTATAAACTTACAGATGTATCTATATCATCATCAAATTTCATATTTTCTAAATCCAGTTCTAGTTCTTTCTCTATATCATCCATGCCTGCCTGTGATAGAGGTTTCCCTGAGGGTTCAGGTGGGGGCTCTGTAGTCTGTTTGGGTTCTGTAGATTGTTTAGGTGTAGCAGGCTTCTGTAATTATACAACAAAACACTTGGAGAACAATTCCTAGACATTATTGGATGTTTTATGTTGTGGTTCATAGGTACACTGTTTCAACAGAATAGCTTAAATTTTTTCAATGTTAACTAATTCTTTATCTAAAATAACATTGTTATATTATATAAATCTGGTCATTAGTTTTCATGCACATTTTGTCATGTCAATGATGTCAGGACCTTTTAAAGCGATTAATATTGGTTTTCTCATTGTTGAAGTGTATGGTGACCATAACTGCTAACATCCATTTCATTTGAACTCTGGTTGATAGTTGTCTTATTGCAATTATATCATACTCCTCAAATAAGAATGTTGACATAGTGAATTGATTGTAGATTGCCCCTCCCCTTCCCCCAGTTTCACATATAGTGGATTCATTTAATTTTGTGGACATCAATTTTCATGGATTGAGGGAAACTTGCATTTTCTGGGATATTTGATATCATGGTTTTGCAACATATAAAGCCTCTAGAAAATTTGTAACTCATTGAACATTTAAATTCGTCAATCACCTGAACCCATAAAACCCACGAAAATTGGTATCCAACAAAAAATAATCAATCCACAGTATATGGTATATGAGTTTTCTCATTGTTGAAGATTGCATGGTGACCATAATTGCTAGCATTCATTTCATTTAAACTCTGGTGGAATGTTGTCTCATTGGCAATAATATCATACTAATTTAAAAAAATGTCGACATGGAGATTGAATTAATGATTGCCCCTCCCCCTTTCCCCCAAGCTTCACATATGGTATTACATCCGTACCTGAGTAACTTGAGATACTGGAACGTCCTCTGCCTCTTTGAAATCCTCCTCCTCCTCCTCCTCTTCGTTTTCTTGTAACGTATCTGATACAAAAACAAATGAACCACTTTGTTCAGCAGCCTGCATCTCTTCTACTGGGTTACGTTCGTGATTAGACTGGAAAAAAATATAACAAGTGTAATAGTTGCCACTCTTTAACAAGGTTTAAGCCAGGATTAGATTTGTATAAAAGATTGAAAAGAGATCTATATTTGGTCCCTTGTGGATAATTGTCTCATTGGCAATCATACTACATTTGCTTTTAATATATGGTGTACTAAACCATGATACAAAATACCTATTGGCACCTACCATAATGTACAACACTTAACAATGTATTAAGGTAAAACATGACTGGTTTCAATCTAATATCTTTATTCTCATAACAATTGCAGATACTTAGGTACAGCAAGAGTGCAAAATATGTACATGAATATGTTCATCATAATCATTGCAATTACAGGGTAATTTTCAAGTCAGGAATATGAAAGTTGTTATCCAATCATGAAATGAATGTGAGCTTTTGATTTGGCCATTTGATTAGGGACTTTCCATTTTGTATTTTACCTGGAGTTCAGTGGTTTTTTTTTTATTTTACTTTATTCATATGATTAACCTGTATTTTGTTTGTAATATTATGAAGTCTCACTTTTCATAATTTTTCAAGACATTGAGACTCATAACAATTTATTGGAATAATAAAACATGAAAGACTAGTCCACAACTCATAGAACTAAAATCTTTTGTCCTAATCTGTAACAAGGGACTTAATAAAGCTGAAAGTAAACCAATGGATACAAACATCTTGCCTCCAATCAACAATTAATAAAAACTTACAGGAACTTGTGGGTATTTATTAGCTGGTATTAAACTTTTTCTTTGTGGTCGTAGAAACTGTTCTGTTTTCTGTGCCTCAACAAAGCCAGGGAACAAGTTCTCATATTCCTCTGGATCAGCCAATGAATTAGCTGCCTTGTTGTTTACACTGCCTAAATTCTCCCGCCATAATTGTACAACCCTGTAAAGGAAACAAGATTTATTAATTAGTGTATAAGCTTAATATTTTTAATTTCATATCTGATCGTAACAAATTAGAAATATATTTTTTTCAGGTCTGTACAATTCTGGTAAACAGTTTTAAGATTCACATATTACTACTAGAAAATTATGTAAAAGAACAGAACTTTAACAGGGAATATTTGTGAAGACTGTATTGTATGTTGACCCCTATATGTCTATTGATAATTAAAAACTTTGAATAACTGTCTGACTGATGTAATCTCTTTTATACACAACTTTAAATAACACTACAGTTTTCTTACCTTATTAATTACCTTGTTTATTCCAAAAAAATAAAACTATATTATGTTTGAAGTAAATTGTATCATGCATGACTATCTAATTTATATTTTCAATGAATCAAAAAACCTGCTTTTACCTAATTTGACATATATTTTAAAAGGTTCACATACTTAATTCCAAGATGATGTGACCTTTCTATGGTTAACTACATTAAACCTTATCTTTATCCAGAAGCAGGACTAACAGGAAAAAATAATGCACAACAAATGTAGATGGGACATAATAAAGCTAGATATTTTTTCAAACAGATTTTCTGTGTACATGAAACAAAATTTCAAGATTTGATTACGATAAGCTTGTTACCTGGAGACTTGACTAGGTAGGTATGTTCTGGAGAAGAATGCAGCTTCAGGCAATCTCCCTGTGTTTATCAAAACCTCTAAACATTCTTCCAATCTGAAATAAAATAGTGTAATGTTATAGTCACAGGTTTCAGTTGATACTCCTTACATATGCAAATTGAACAAATCTTTGTATCAATTAGATGAAAATGACAATCATATTTGGGGGAATCTTCCATTTTTTTTCATTAGAGAAATTTTCTTTGTATTTCAAATGAGTCCAACATATATTGACAGTTCTATTTGTTTTAGATATTGTAAAATATTAATGACATTATATCAAAATCCTCAAAAAAATTGTATTATAACCTGACCAAAAAATCTACATATAATTTCATGCTCCAACCCTATTAAAATGAATAGATGTGGTATGATTGCCAATGAGACAACTATCCACCAGAGTTAAAAGTGGTAGTAAGCATGTATAGGCCACCATATGACTTCAATATCTAGTTCCTTTCACCCTCCTTAATTCTATCTTCACCTACCTTCCCAGTGAGAAGTACGATAAGAATGCCACATTATTTTGTCCAGATTTTTCAGCTGTCTGTGCAAGTTTGGCCACCATGCCAACATTTCCTGCCGAGGTGGCAAGAAGTAAGAGACCACCATAGTCGTTGGCATTGTGTAGACATTCCTGGGCCAGTCCAAACTCACATTTACTAATGGCTAACTCAGCCAACTGTTTCCATTTTTGTTCACTCTGGAAAAATATCAAGAATTAGAATAAATATTACACTCAAGTCTAATGTGTATTTGACAACAAAATAGTTTCCTATTGAAATAAGCAAGAATACTTAAACCCAGTTGTTAAATTGAAAAACATTGTAAATTTAAGACACTGACAACATTTTATCTATTGGAGTTGTCAGCTTCAACCGAAGACCTAAATTTATCTTGAATGCCCCCACTGTAGGTAATGGGAGCATTAAGTGTTACCCTTCCATCTTTTTCATTCTCATTGCAAAACTTAAATAAGTCATTCATATTATCAGACACATGTTTTGTAATTTAAGACATTTTCTCAGAAATCAAAACGCATATGTCTTGAGTAGAAAGTTTCAAGTTATTTGTATTCAGGATAGTTTTCTTTATTTATGTACCAAATTATGTCTTCCATAGATAAAAAAAGATGACATAATTTACCTCTGTTTCTTTGGCTATTTCATAAGCAGCTTTTAATTCTCCCAACTGTAACGCCAACTCAAACTTATGTTCAGGGTCATAGGTTACTGCCATAGCTTGTGATTTAAATCCCTGAAATTCAAAAAATTTAGCATGAAAGGAACTTTGAGAATCAGTTTTTATGAAAAGATCTTATATATATGAGTTTGTTATTTGCAATCTATATACATACATTGTAGTATAATTTATACAAAGATAAAGTGTATAATTTATACAAAAAGTCTTCCAAAGTTGTTATCATATGAAAACATGAATTATGATTGTTACCTGTTTTTCTAGAAAATGTGCCACTCTTGTTCTGTGTTCTCTAGGAATTGTGGGTAAAACTTTATCAGCCGTCTCAAAATCCCTCCTCATAACAGCAGTCTGATATTCTAACACAGATAACAGTAGAGAGAAACTGACGATATTTAATTCTTTGTCACCCAAATACAATCTGTTGTCTTTAGGTATGTAACCAAGGAGATACATCACTCTGAAATAAGGAAATTATATTCATTTTATCACCTGTTTAAATAACTTTGATTTCAGCATGCACAACATTTTTTTTAAAAAAAGTATCCTTTCTACCATAGGTTTGGACAGTTAAATGTACAAAAGTTTTTAAACATCAAACTAAGATTGGTTTTAAAAATTAATACAGGTAAAATGGTCTACAAACAATTTAGCATTTTTGAAAGGTGTGAACACTTCATCACAAAAATTGCTGAAGAAAAACTGTCACAATAAAAATCAGTGATGACAAATCTGTGCTATCTAAATGCTGTTATTTTCTTATTGGAATTTCAAAGAGTTGTATTTACCCCATCCTTTATTAATGTCTAAATATGCTCAAGTTATAATTTCTCTGCAGCTAGGAAATATTAAATGACTGCTTTATTAGAGGTCAGTAGGCAGGTTATGTGAAGGTCATATTTCTGCCTCTAGTCTAGGATCATGTATTCATATTTTACAATAAAACTCACCTGTCTAAATGTGCCACTGTCACGATCTCTCCACCAACATAGTAATTCAGTCTGTTTACACTGTTTGTATATATAAAACAATCTCCAACCCAGATTCCTGTTTTCACTGTTTCTTCTATTTCACCAATCACCTACATTATAATATTAATTTGAACTTGGATTATAACAGTTAAAATGGAGATGTTAAATCTGATACAATGTGTTAAAATAGTGGCCATTCTGTGTACATTGAAGAATCATCACTTAAAAGTCTGAAGGTGGTTTATATTTCTGCCCCTAATCAATATTCCTTTTACTCCATATTCTCTTACTTTCCATTCTGGTTAAGCTTAAAATAAATAAATTTATAGAACATGTAACCAGAATATTTATAACAAGGTCATTTTGTTGCAGTTAGAATGTGTTTAGGGGAGATAACTTTCAAAATTTTGAAATTTTTCATTTGTTTAAGTGGGTTGACACTGTAAAACACAAATTTTAGGTTAACTGAGAAACTTTTACATTACTTCCCTTAAATAGTTAATTTTTTGATATTATATATTTTGAAAATTTGCAAACATGCAGGAAAAAACTTTAAGAATAAATCATTTATATCTGTACCTCAAAAGCATCTTCAATACCATCCTCTGTGATGTCTTCTTTACTTCCAGAAGATCTGGCATTGTCTACTGCTTCCTGGTTATATTTCAATATAAAGAAGGATTCCTCTGTGGTGATACAAACAAGTTCACCATTTTCACTCCAAAATATCTGTAATATAACAAAAACAAAAAGATTAGATAAATATATAACAGATGTGAATAGTCACTGTTCCTGTGTACAGGACTCATGTTTCTGGATGCCTTCATTAAAATAGAACTGTTCAAAAGTCTTTCACAGGAATGAATGTAGTTGACAAAATTAATCAAATATGGTTGTTTCCTTATAATTTTGTAAGAATAAAAAATAAAATGATGTTTTTTAATTTATGGGTGGTTCGGATCTTTTAATAGTACCTCTTATGCGTTTAATTCTTAAACAGCCATATCAAGCTGAATGCATGGAATGTTAAAAATATAAAATGTTTTAGACCATATCAAACAAGGGTATAAACAATCATGATTGATTGAGCACAGTAATATAGAATTTAATGCCTGTAAATTAACAGACAAATCATGTAAACTTTTGAAGCACTGACTACATACTTGGCTGATGGTACTCTGAATGCTGGTCTGTTTACTCCAGAGTTAACTTACATTTTTAGGTGTGATCTCAATCCTTCTGACTAGTTCTGTTGTATCCCAGTCATAAAATGCCAGTCCACTCACAGATCTAACTCCTAACATATTTCCTCCATAAAGACCTAAAACATAAATAGATTCATAGATATCTACAAATTCAGATATGTACATCTTTCATATCATTTTCACTAAAAATTGAAAAATAAATTTTACTGTAGCAGATCTTTAAAGTTCTTAATTAACGGTCACTTTGTGCACAACATACAGACAAAATGACTCCCTAATGACTTGATAACTTCCTTGAAAGACAATTATATTATAGCCAAAAATTCTTGATAAAAAAAAATAACTAAAGCTATTGCAAAATTCACATTAAGATCTTTTTGACAGACAGTTTATGAAGCTAATCTTAAAAGTATTAAGCTTATATCTTATTATCTGAGAGAGAATATATATTATTAATAAATTACCTTCAGCTCCAAAGTCAGGCTTGAAAGCCTTTTGCTCTTTGAAATTTTTGTAAATTTTTAGCATGCTAGAACTTTCTCTAATGGCGTACACTGAAGAGTCATTACTCCATATAAACTCCTGAGCTGAACCAAAACTTTTGTTTCTAAGAGCCATAGCTGTATATATTATATATTCTCCATCTCCACAAACAACCACAAATCTGAAACAAAATCAAAGTGATGAAAGTACTAATAGACAATGTCAAAAGTAGTTTTACATACACAAACAAATAGACAATTTTCAGCCGTTGTAGTTGGTTGCTGTTTTTCATATTGGTTTTTTGTTTATTGTTTCATCATTTATCAGTGCATTGGTCTTCTCATTTCATCACAAGTGATTACTTGTCATTTGTGTTTTTGGATTGATCTATATTGAAGTTTACTCTATATTGAATTTCAATTATATCAATTGTGGATATATATGATTAACTGTTAGCAATTGTAAACTTTAGTGTAAATTCAGAGCATTTATTTTTTGTGATTTCGTCATTTAGGACTTAAATGCAATTCTATGTTTAATTCAAAATGTGAGTTTAAATGATTGGGATTTTATATATATCTTTATTAAAACCGTCACATATTTTACATTAATAAAAACTTCGCAATAGTTTCTGAATTTACAGTAGTTTATATTATGAGTAATAGTTTGTTCATATAGTTACCTTCCATTGGGGTTGTGAGCAATGGTTTGTGGGTAGATTTCACAACTTCCCATATCTTTAACAGCCAGTGGTAGCCTTTCTCCGTCTTTGATTTCTTGGTCCGCTATAGCTTTGATGTTGGCCTGTTGTATCTCAGAATGTTTGGCCCAGATGATTTTACCACTACTGTCCATAGACATAGCGGGTTCTTCTCTACCCAACTGTTAATAAAAAACATTAATTTTTTCATTAATGTTGTAAAAACAATATTAGGAATCTTTTTTTTTGGATGAAAATTTATCAGTTTCGTAGAAAAGTCTATAAATGAATCAAAAAAATTTAATAAACAAGAGTGCACACGCTGAAATGTCTCGCCTTCTATACAAATCATTGATATTATGTTGATAGTCCTAAGTATAAAGCTAAGCTTTATTACAACTGTCACATAAACTTAACATTAACCAAGATAACTAAACAAAGACCAATGAACCTTGAAAAAGAGGTCCAAGTCAGATGAACCATGCAAGGCAGACAGGTACAGCTAACAATGCTTCTATACAACATATATAGTTGACACACTACTTATAGTTTAAGAAAAATAGACCAAAACACAAAAACTTAACACTGTGCAATGAACCGTGAAAATGAGGTCACGGTTAAATAAAACCTGCTCGACTGACATAAAGATCATAAAATATTTCCATACACCAAATATAGTTGACCTATGGCATATAGCATTAGATAAAAAGACCAAAACTCAAAAACTTAACTTTGACCACTGAACCATGAAAATGAGGTCAAGGTCACATGACATCTGCCCGCTAGACATGTACACTTAACAATCATTCCATACAACAAATATAGTAGACCTATTGCATATGGTATGAGAAAAACAGATCAAAACACAAAAATTTAACTATAACCACTGAACCATGAAAATGAGGTCAAGGTCAGATGACACCTGCCAGTTGGACATGTACACCTTACAGTCCTTCCATACACCGAATATACTAGCCCTATTGCTTATAGTATCTGAGATATGGACTTGACTACCAAAACTTAACCTTGTTCACTGATCCATGAAATGAGGTCGAGGTCAAGTGAAAACTGTCTGACAGACATGAGGACCTTGCAAGGTACGCACATATCAAATATACTTATCCTATTACTTATAATAAGAGAGAATTCAACATTACAAAAAATTTGAACTTTTTTTTTCAAGTGGTCACTGAACCATGAAAATGAGGTCAAGGACATTGGACATGTGACTGACGGAAACTTCGTAACATGAAGCATCTATATACAAAGTATGAAGCATCCAGGTCTTCCACCTTCTAAAATATAAAGCTTTTAAGAAGTGAGCTAACGCCGCCGCCGTAGCCGCCGCCGCAGCCGGATCACTATCCCTATGTCGAGCTTTCTGCAACAAAAGTTGCAGGCTCGACAATAAATGAATCAAAAAAATTTAATTTACAAATGTTTGCATGAATTATTTTCATACTTCAATTTGAATGACCCTGTGGCCTATATATATTTTTTCGTAAGGGATATATAAAGCTTTACATGTATAGTAAATCAAGTGTTAAAGTCAATTAGAAATCTTTTGTTTTCGGTTCATTAATGTTAAAAGAGATTAAAACTTGTGTCCTATCTGCTTATAAAAGCTCATGCACAATAACAGAAAAGAAGACCTTATTAAGAATGAATTAAAAGCTGTCAGTATTGAAGCTAGTTATTCGATCTTTTGAACTGATTAATCTTTGTAGCAGATTCAACCAGGTTAGACTGATTGACAGACATCATTAACATATTTGTACCAAGTGTTGTTTTCATAACAATATCTGTTATGTCCGCTTGCTAGAGATGTCTTCAATGCTAATGAGATTAACTTGAGTTAAAGTCATGATTTCTAATATTGCTTTTCATTTAGAAATACAGTTATGATTTGAGGTATCTATCTGTTGTCTGTAAAATCCATGTTATACAGTGGTCCTCTACATATTCTAATCATATACGTATGCAAGTATGGTAATCAATTTATGAATATAGTTTCCTTAAAATTTTCGCTGTCGTTTTATTTTTGCATTTCAAGTCTTACCGCGAAAATTAAACTGCCGCGAAAATTTCCCTATTTACAGTAATTGAAAAGATTTTCAAACTGATGAATTGAAATCAAATTTTATAGTGATTTCTTTTTACCCGGTAACAAATAAAATGTACAATCTTATAACAAGATGATCAGATAATATTATTCAAGTAATCAATTGTCAAATAGATTCTTACTTTAATCATGATACTGCCTTCATCATACCCTAACGCTACATTATTGGATCCCCTCTGACAGGCAATGGTCCACACTCTCTCTAATCCATAGTTTAATGTACTCTCAAGTCTGTATGTATTGGCATGCCATACCCTAACAGTGCCTGAAAACATATCAAAAAAAGGTATCAATTGTTTACCTCACACCAGACTTTTTTTATATTTCAAAAAAATGAAACAGTTAGAATCCTTGCATCATAATGTGGCATTCCTTCAAAATTACATGAATCGTTTAAAGGTTCTGACCTAAGTTCAGATGACCTTACTAATTGAATTAATTCAAGATCATCTAACCACAATTTTTGTCTCTTTTACTATTAACGAATGAATGGTGTGTGAGGTCTGGAATGATTGTAACCCAAAATAATCTCTTCAAAATATTCTAATTATTTGAGTTGTCTCCCATTTCAGAATATTTTTTTTTTTAAATCAATCAATTCAACAGAACTCTAGTACAAAGAAACATAAAACCATAAAAATAAAAAATTCTTTCATGAATAATAAAATGCTACATATTTTTTAAAGTTTTGTTTTTATCACAGTTTTCTATAATATTATTTTACAAACCATCTTCACTGCCAGTGAGAATTATGGGTAATTCTGGATGGAATCTGACTGCTGAAATGTTCTGTGCATGTCCTTCTAAGGTCTGTACACAGGTTTTATTCTGTAAAAGATCAATTTACCCTTTTAATGTGATTTAAAAATGCAATAAAATTATTAGGTTAACCCTTTCACCGATTGCTGCCCAGACAGAAGCAACTCTGAGACGATGGCTTCTCTGGCTACCATTACTCAAGTGGAAGATCTTCATAATAAATGTCAATAAAAACTTGTTTGTAGATATTTGTGTATTTTTTTCATTCACTAACACCATGTTCACAGTTTTGTTCATGGTTTGATAATTTTTTCTTCATAAAATATTCAAATTTTCGGCATTATCTAGGTGAAATTCTCAAAATTCTGCTCTTTGATCCCAAATCGTAATTTTTAAAAAACCAAAACGGCAAAATTAGGCTGTATAAATTCCTCACATTGAACGATGTCCATTCCAAGTGTTTGGTACATAAAACGACATTTTATGTCAAAAAAGTATACTAGTTTGGCTTCAATTCTTCCATATTCTTTCAAAAATTAAAGAACCTTAGTGAGCGCGCTCACATATCCCACCGTCCCCACATTGTCATTGGAGAAATGAAATAAGTGTAAGAAAGGAAAATTGTATAAGAAAAAACAAGTGAAACTGCGAGCTACTGCTCACTGATGATACCCCCGCCGCAAGTGGATAATATTAATAGTGTAAAAATATGCAAGTGTTCGGTAAACAGGAAGTTGTCGAGTGATGAATCTGGAAACGCATCACACGGTATAGATGACTTATATAAATCCTGAAACCAAATTTCAGAAATCCTTGTATTGTAGTTCCTGAGAAAAATGTGACGAAAATTTTCAACTTGGCTTCTCGCTACATTGAAGACCTGTTGGTGACCCTCTGCTGTTGTTTTTTATTTGGGCGGGTTGTTGTCTCTTTGACACATTCCCCATTTCCATTCTCAATTTTATTTTTTACAGAGTTTGTCTTTAGTGCCGTGTGGAGGCAGTAGAGTGCCTCCCCGTGCTTCAGGTTTATGCTCTTATAATATACTAGATTATGGAGTGTGTGTCTGAGCGAGAACTACTCTAATTCATTACTTTAGGAATATTTATCAAAAAGTAGTATTTCAATATTCAGCCCCATTCTACTATTTAATACTGATAGCATTTGATATTTTTAGCCGAACAAATTTATCCATTTTATATACTTCAATTATTGTATGCTGGTTCATATTCTGGACGCCAATCTTTGCTCCTTTATTATATAATTTTGGAAATTAGTATGGCGTTCATTATCACTGGACAAGTATGTATTTGTTTAGGGGCCAGCTGAAGGACGCCTCCGGGTGCGGGAATTTCTCGCTACATTGAAGACCTGTTGGTGACCCTCTGCTGTTGTTTTTTATTTGGGCGGGTTGTTGTCTCTTTGACACATTCCCCATTTCCATTCTCAATTTTATATCATGTGTAAAATCATACAAGTGTTCGGTAAACAGGAAGTCAATGAATGATGAATCTGAAAACGCATCACACGGTATGGCTGACATATATAAATGTTGATACCAAATTACAGAAAGGGTGGATGTGTAGTTCCTGAGAAAAATGTGACGAAAGTTTCATGGGACGGACGGACTGACAGACAGAGGTAAAACAGTATACCCCCCTTTTTTCAAAGCGGGGGTATAAAAATTGAATCATAATTTTCTGTCAATATGCACATCTACATAGTATGTCGTTATTATCTACAAAGTTTCATGAAATTCTGTTGTGTGGTTTCAGAGGAGTTGCGATGACAAACTGTTGCAGAAGTACATTGAAGCAAATAAGTTCAAAGGAGCATAACTCCTAGAAAGAAAGAAAAAAATCATAATTTCCTATCAATATGCACATCTACATAGCATGTCCTTAAGCCACGGTTTTTTAATTTGTTGCTTTACGGATTTTCCCCATGAAAAAGTCGGGTCGGTCGGTCGGGAAAAAAAAAGAAAAAAAATCATCTTTGAAGACAGAAAAATATGTAAAATCAATATATATTTCACCTTTCTAACAATATGTTTGTTATGCCATTTTATCATCATTTCTTAAATTTTAGTTCAATGAAATATTATTGCTCAGCTGTTATAAACATCGCATGACATTGTCTAATAATTTACAGTAAAAAAAAGGAGGGTGCACGGACAAAGATGAAATTAAATCGTCATTTCAGAAACAAGAAAAATAGATTCGCGTAGCTCTTAATCAATTCCAGAAAACTTGGTGAATAATGATCTTCAAGCACGAAAACTGATCAAGAAAAAAAATGTAAAAACGTCGTACGAAAATAAGTTTCAACACACGTGTCAAAAACCTAATAGACTCGTTCATTGGAAAAACGAGATTATCGGGTCAATCTGTTGTCTCGCATTCCCGTTTTTTATCCAAATGGACGATAATTTTTTTATTATCTATGAAACAAGAAAATTCCAAATGATTTGTTAATATTCAATACTTCAACTTGATGCCTTCAACCTATCCACATTTGGACAAGTCTATTTCTATGAGATGATGCATCTTACGGACTGATGACAAATAAGGGAAACGAACTTATTGTGTAATTGGTTTTAAACACAAGTTTCGTTCCGCAAAATTATTTGTGCAAACGACATTTCAAGGTCAGTTATTATGATAATTGATTTGTCTATATTTAAAAACGTAAACTGGAAGTTTTATTTTTTCACAACAGCAAGTGTTATCAATTTTGTTAGTGATTAATGCATTTCATTTCATAAAAAAAAATTATTTTAATTATTTTTCAGGGATAATGCATTTCTTAGGGTCGGCGGGAATAAAAAAGCATGAAAAGTCAATTTTATTTTTATTCTGGAAATCGGCAAAATCGGGTCGGCGGATCCGTAAACCAACAAATTAAAAAATCCTGGCCTTATTATCTACAAAGTTTCATGAAATTCTGTTGTATGGTTTCAGAGAAATTGCAATGATGAACTGTTGCAGTAGTACATTAAAGTAAATAAGATCAAAGGGGTGTAACTCCTGGAAAAAAAATTGAATCATAATATCCTGTCGATATGCACATCTACGTAGTATGTCCTTATTATCTACAAAGTTTCATGAAATTCTGTTGTGTGGTTTCAAAGGAGTTGCGATGACAAACTGTTGCAGTAGTACATTAAAGTAAATAAGTTCAAAGGGGCGTAACTCCTAGAATCAAAGTGATGGATATCACTCATGGAAAGATTGGAAGAGTAGTTTGAATAATTTCATATCAAGGTATGGTGGGGACAAAAAAAGGACATTAATAAAGCACTAATACTGAAAATTACATTTATTTATGTACTTTTCAACGTAAACAAATTAAAAAAACTTATTCTATTGAAATGTGGATTTTATCTTTCGTGATTGCAAAATTATATATTCACTTCTTCTATATATTCATCTGACTAAAATTGTTAATAGACATTTGTCAAGAGGAATAAAATTTAAAAAATAAATTTTTTGTTATACATGTCTGAGACTCCTGTGTTATAGTAGTCTCAGAACATGTATAATAAATTAAAACTTTTCAAATTTTACTAACTGTTTCAAGCCAATTACTGATAAAAAAAAAATATAAGTGAACTAACCTAAATTGTTGATTTTAAAGTTACAGATGATTATTGGAAATTTATCAAGTAAATTATAGACCTTACTTGAATACCTTTACATTTTTTTTTAAAGATCTTGTTAATTCTAAATTAATCATTTATCTTTCTGACATAGTTTACAGAGTCACTTTTGTAAATTCACTTTATGTAGTGTAGATCAAAAGTAATGGGCAATGGATAAATCTATCATCCTTATATGTATACAAACACCTAATATATATACATGTATTTGTGTATTCAATTATGAGGTCAAATATTTGTATATTGGTCTGTATATTGGTCTGTATAATTATGTAAAACTGAGATTGATAAGTAATGTGGTCAATTTGATTGGCAGTTAAGGAGGTGGGGCATTGTAATTAAAGGTCCACCTTGTCTCTGATTGTTTGGTGATAATGACAGTTGTCAATCATACTAGTATTTTATCAATACTCAATCAAACTCATTAAAAAAGCCTGCACATGCACACATCTTAATGACATACATTCTTGAATGAACTGCTCCAAAAATATACCATTTTTTTCACAGTTTATATGTCATGTGTATTATGTGCAAATACATGAGAACTATAGGGAACTATATTTCAGTGCAGTGAATACATTTAGTAGCTAACCTGTCGTGTTGTTAGGGAGGCCAGTGCCTTAAGAAAGATTTAGAACAAGTTCCAATCTTTCCAAAAAAAATGGAATCGCAATTTCCCGTCGATATGCACAACTACATAGTATGTCCTTATTATCTGGAAAGGTTTCGTGAAATTCTGTTGTGTGGTTTGAAAGGAGTTGGGATGACAAACTGTTGCAGTAGTACATTAAAGTAAATAAGTTCAAAGGGGCGTAACTCCTAGAAAAACTAGAGGCTCTAAAGAGCCTGTGTCACTCACCTTGGTCTATGTGAATATCAAACAATAGACACAGATGGATTCATGACAATATTGTGTTTTGGTGATGGTGATGTGTTTGTAGATCTTACTTTACTAAACATTCTTGCTGCTTACAATTATCTCTATCTATAACAGTACTTTCTGTGGAAAATGTTATTGAAAATCTTCAAATTTTAAGAAAATTGTTAAAAATTGACTATGAAGGGCAATAACTCCTTAGGGGGTCAATTGACTATTTTGGTCATACTGACTTATTTTTAGTTCTTACTTTGCTGTACATTATTGCTGTTTACAGTTTATCTCTATCTATAATAATATTCAAGATAACAACCAAAAACTGCAAAATTTCCTTAAAATTACCAATTCAGGGGCAGCAACCCTATAACGGGTGGTCCGATTCATCTGAAAAATCATGGCAGATTGCTCTAAATGCTTTGGTTTTTGAGTTATAAGCCAAAAACTGCATTTTACCCCTATGTTCTATTTTTAGCCATGGCGGCCATCTTGGTTCGTTGGCCGGGTCACCGGACACATTTTTTAAACTATATACCCCAATGATGATTATGGCCAAGTTTGGTTAAATTTGGCCCAGTAGTTTCAGAGGAGAAGATTTTTCTAAAAGATTACTAAGATTTACGAAAAATGGTTAAAAATTGACTATAAAGGGCAATAACTCCTAAAGTGGTCATCTGACCATTTTGGTAATGTTGACTTATTTGTAGATCTTACTTTGCTGAACATTATTGCTGTTTACAGTTTATCTCTGTCTATAATAATATTCAAGATAATAACCAAAAACAGCAAAATTTCCTTAAAATTACCATTTCAGGGGCAGCAACCCAACAACGGAATGTCTGATTCATCTGAAAAATTTCAGGGCAGATAGATCTTGACCTAATGAACAATTTTACCCCCCATGTCAGATTTGCTCTAAATGCTTTGGTTTTTGAGTTATAAGCCAAAAACTGCATTTTACCCCTATGTTTTATTTTTAGCCATGGCAGCCATCTTGGTTCGTTGGCCGGGTCACCGGACACATTTTTTAAACTAGATACCCCAATGATGATTATGGCCAAGTTTGGTTAAATTTGGCCCAGTAGTTTCAGAGGAGAAGATTTTTCTAAAAGATTACTAAGATTTACGAAAAATGGTTAAAAATTTACTATCAAGGGCAATAACTCCTAAAGCGGTCATCTGACCATTTTGGTCATGTTGACTTATTTGTAGATCTTACTTTGCTGAACATTATTGCTGTTTACAGTTTATCTCTATCTATAATAATATTCAAGATAATAACCAAAAACAGCAAAATTTCCTTAAAATTACCATTTCAGGGGCAGCAACCCAACAACGGAATGTCTGATTCATCTGAAAATTTCAGGGCAGATAGATTTTGACCTGATGAACAATTTTACTGTGTGTCAGATTTGCTCTAAATGCTTTGGTTTTTGAGTTATAAGCCAAAAACTGCATTTTACCCCTATGTTCTATTTTTAGCCATGGGGGCCATCTTGGTTGGTTGGGCGGGGCACCGGACACATTTTTTAAACTAGATACCCCAATGATGATTATGGCCAAGTTTGGTTAAATTTGACCCAGTAGTTTCAGAGGAGAAGATTTTTCTAAAAGATTACTAAGATTTACGAAAAATGGTTAAAAATTGACTATAAAGGGCAATAACTCCTAAAGTGGTCAACTGACCATTTTGATCATGTTGACTTATTTGTAGATCTTACTTTGCTGAACATTATTGCTGTTTACAGTTTATCTCTATCTATAATAATATTCAAGATAATAACCAAAAACAGCAAAATTTCCTTAAAATTACCATTTCAGGGGCAGCAACCCAACAACGAAATGTCCGATTCAACTGAAAATTTCAGGGCAGATAGATCTTGACCTGTTGAACAATATTACCCATTGTCAGATTTGCTCTAAATGCTTTGGTTTTTGAGTTATAAGCCAAAAACTGCATTTTACCCCTATGTTCTATTTTTAGCCATGGCGGCCATCTTGGTTGGTTGGCCGGGTCACCGGACACATTTTTTAAACTAGATACCCCAATGATGATTGTGGCCAAGTTTGGTTAAATATGGCCCAGTAGTTTCAGAGGAGAAGATTTTTGTAAAAGTTAACGCAGGACGACGACGACGACGGACGACGACGACGACGGACGACGCCGGACGCCAAGTGATGAGAAAAGCTCACTTGGCCCTTTGGGCCAGGTGAGCTAAAAATGGAATCGCAATTTCCCATCCATATGCACAACTACATAGTACGTCCTTATTATCTGAAAAGGTTTCGTGAAATTCTGTTGTGTGGTTTGAGAGGAGTTGTGATGACAAACTGTTGCAGTAGTACATTAAAGTAAATAAGTTCAAAGGGGCGTAACTCCTAGAAAAAAAATGAAATCGCAATTTCCCGTCGATATGCACAACTACATAGTATGTCCTTATTATCTGAAAAGGTTTCGTGAAATTCTGTTATGTGGTTTGAGAGGAGTTGCGATGACAAACTGTTGCAGTAGTACATTAAAGTAAATAAGTTCAAAGGGGCGTAACTCCTAGAAAAAAAATGGAATCGCAATTTCCCGTCGATATGCACAACTACATAGTATGTCCTTATTATCTGAAAAGGTTTCGTAAAATTCTGTTGTGTGGTTTGAGAGGAGTTGCGATGACAAGAAACAGGACTGACGGACGGACAGACGGACGGGTCAAAAACATTATACCCTCCGCATCCCGTTGCGTGGGGTATAAAAATGTTCCCTCCTTTCAAATTCTCGTAAATTCCGTAAATTTACACTGATTTTTAAAGGTTTTTAACAAACGGAAGTGTCAGGTTTACACTTTCATCAAGGTATTCATCAAAGAAAGATAACTCATGTTTGCACTGTTCTGAGCAGAAATATAAAAGAGGTATTCCGATCCCGGTAAAACGGGACTCATCTTCAGCTGTCGGAAGCGTGAATCCCGGTAAACCGGAACTCATCGGCGAATAGGTTAAAGAAAAAACATTCTTTATCATGTTTATATTGGATATAAGAAACAGGTATATTTTATTTTTTGCTTGTCTCTCCATGAATGTATTTTTAAACTCTACATGTTTATTTCGGTCTAATAATTTGATGTCGTTTTAAAATATCTGTTTGTTTCTGTTGAATTAATGTACACATTGAATAGACTTGTAAGAATATAAATTTTGCAACCTCTAAATGTGTGTTGGTTTATAGTTTTAAAGAAGCTTTGTCATAATTTGGGATCATGAAATGACCTCTAGGTGAATTGCCTCATGGATATGGCATCATCCCTTTATTGGGACCACACAGTGACCTTGAAATATTTTATATTATGTATAGGGCACCTGCCCTCAACTATAATCACACAATAACTCAATGCATATTTTTGTAAATGTCAGGTATCTTAAATTGACTCTTCTAAACCTCAACTTTTATTCAAACAATTGGCCTGAGACAAGATGGATTCCTGAAGGATAAGTAAAAATGTTTTTGTAACACATCATCCTGGTTTATTAATTTATTTATATTCCTATACCCTTCTGAATTTTTAAATTTCAAACATATCAATTACAGTTAGCTAATCATAGGAAGAATTTGAAAACTTGTCCAATTCAAATATACTTTCATTTTGTTTTTCTCTTTATCATTTGTTAATTTACCTGATAATCCCATATTTTGATCAATCTGTCATCAGCTCCTGATATTAAGTAAGGTTTATCTCCCCCTGAATAATAATCTACACAGTTAACTCCCTTCTCATGACCTTCCAGGGTAAAGTTTGGTGTTGGAGATCCTAGTTGCCATACCTATAATAGATAACTTTATTGTAAGCATAAATATTTCATTTATCATGTGTTTCCCAGAAAATAACAACTATTTGTAAACAATTTTGAAATGTTCACAATTATTATATTTTTATAATACATTTATGTTAAAAAAAATTAACACAGAACTTATCAAATGAAAAAGTTCGCATGAGAACTGGAACTTCTAAAGTCCAGAAACACCTCATAATAATCAATTCAGATTATGTTATAATTGCTGCCTTTGGAATCACTACCACATGTATTGTAGCCTGAAGGATGAATTACCTTGACTGTTCTGTCTAAAGAGGCACTGGCAAAAGTATTGTTGTCTTTTGGATTAACTACAATCTGCATCACATAATGAGTATGTCCTTCAAACACTTGTGTGCATGTCCATTTTTTGTCCCAGTCCCACAACTTAATCAACATATCATCTGAAATAACAAAGTAGTCAATTAGTGTGTCAACTAATAAAGAAGATCTGTGACAGTGTACCTATTCTAAATGTCATAACAGCTTATTATTAAATAGTTCAAAAATTGTAAACTTTAACATGCCTCAAATTGATACAGTAGGACTCTAGCCACTAAAGTTGCTGATCTGGAGAATGAATTGTGAAGGATGGGCTGCTATCGAACTAAAAAATCCAATTAGATCACTATCCCTTGTCTAAATATTACCTCTTAATGTCTTATCCCTAAGTTACTACTACTGCTAACTGAGATTTGAAATAGATAATCCCTCAATCATGAGTATTATATTAACCCTAGTGTAGAACTGATGATCTTATGTAGTCTGAAAGGGCTTAAAAATAAAGAACCTTGTTTAGAATATATTCATAGCAATGAACCCTATTTACTGTATAGTATTTAACATATACATAATAGTGATGGACCTTACTTAATAGTTGCCTACATGAACTTACCACTACTGCTCAGACAAAGGGTTGTATAGGATGAACTGCTAAAGATCTTATGGAGTCAGAGATGGGTCTAGTTTAGCATATACATAATAGTGATGGACCTTACTTACTTAATAGTTGCCTACATGAACTTACCACAACTGCTCAGACAATGGGTTGTATAGGATGAACTGCTAAAGATCTTATGGAGTCAGAAATGGGTCTAGTTTAGCATATACATAATAGTGATGGACCTTACTTACTTAATAGTTGCCTACATGAACTTATCACAACTGCTCAGACAATGGGTTGTATAGGATGAACTGCTAAAGATCTTATGAAGTCAGAGATTGGTCTAGTTTAGCATATACATAATAGTGATGGACCTTACTTACTTAATAGTTGCCTACATGAACTTACCACAACTGCTCAGACAATGGGTTGTATAGGATGAACTGCTAAAGATCTTATGGAGTCAGAGATGGGTCTAGTTTAGCATATACATAATAGTGATGGACCTTACTTACTTAATAGTTGCCTACATGAACTTACCACTGCTAGTTAAGATGAAAGGCTGTGTAGGATGTACTGTGATAGCTCTAATGTAGTCTGAATGGGCTTCAAATTGATGTACCCTCTCTAGTGTATTGTAGTTATAACATCTTACATGCATATCATCCTACAATGAGAGAAAATACACAAATTCAATAATCAAGTAATCTAAAATAGCATATTATGTTTTCTACTACATGAAATTTAATATCAAAGCAAACAGTCATGACTGTTAAGCTTTTAAAGGCTATTTATATGTGAGTAGCAATTCATGGTACAATCTATTTGATAAACTAGGGCCTCAAAGGGGACTGACTTTAATGAATCACTGTTAAAAAGAAAAGTTTACTTACTCATGTGTTACAGTTATAGTAGACATTACCATTTCAGCTAATTTTTATATTATCTTATGTTGTGATGTTACACCAATGTCCCAGGTTAGGAGGGTTAAATGCTCACAAACATGTTAAACCTTACCACATTTTTCATGTGCTAGTCCCCATTCAAGAGTCTGTAGTTCAGTGGTTGTTGTTGGTTTGCATCTGTCATATTTGTTTTTTTTCATAAATTGCTTATTATTAATAAGGCCGTTAGTTTTCTCATTGTTTCATATCCTGTCTACTATAGGGTATATGACTCATTATGTTTGTCTGATTGTTGAAAGCCATACAGGTGCCTTTTATTGCTTACATCCAATTTATTTGAACTTCAGTGGATAGTTGTCTCATTGGCAATCATACCACATCTCCTTATTTTTTATATTGACCTTCAATTTCTCTGTACTGTGTCTATAGTGTCTTGACACAACAATAAATAACTTACAGATCCCGTGATAATCCAGTTCTTCCTAGGAACAAATGCAGCAGCTCTCACAGGCAGATCACATACTTCAAAGGACTTGATTAAAGTCTGAAAAGAGAGGGTATTTAATTCACACTGACAGGTATTCATGACTAACTCTAAAGTGCGTGATTTTTTATTTAGTCTTGGAATGAACCATATTTGGATTGATCAGAATAATATTGATATTGTTAATGTTATAAAGACACGCATTAAAGACCAATATCTACAAAAATGGTCAGCAGATATATGTGACTGTGAGAAATTAAGTGTGTATAGAAGTATAAAGTTCCATTTTTGTCTTGAAAATTATTTTAGCTACATTAATAATATTAACATTCTTACAAAACTACGAAGTGGTACATTGAAACTTAATGTTGAAGTTGGTCGCTTCTCTGATATACCAAGAGAAATGCGTCTATGTGTATGTTGTAACATGCAATGTGTTGAGAATGAATTCCATTTTGTATTGGTATGTCCAGCATATAGGGCAATTAGAATATTGTTTTTGCCACGCTATTATTGTTCATGGCCTACTATTTTTAAACTATCTTGTTTGTTGAAAGCTAATTCTAGATCACTAACAATTAAGCTCTGTAACTATTTGAAGAGTGCATGGAAAGCTAGATCTGATATTATTGGTTAGTTACAACATGTATGTTATTATTGTATTGTTCTCTGTTACCAGTCTTTTCTCACATTATGTATATATTATGTATTGCCATAGCATGTTATATATGCGTTTGCAAATAAAATATTCATTCTTTCAACTCAAAGGTGTCATCTATGCACTCAAATCTTGATTAAGACAATCACAAATTTTGAGTTACAAATTGTACATATGTATGTAATAAATGGTTTACACTGTTTTTTATTAACAATTAAATCATGTAACATATAAATATATTAATAAATTTTATTCTCATTTGCTAATAATATATTAATTCTGAAAATTTAACTGATACCTTTGAGTTCTAGCATTTAAATGGTTCTTTTATAAAAATTGCTCTTGAATTATAATACAAAGTAAATCTACAATTATTCCTCTTTAATATTTTTTTAAAGCATTTCCAATAAAAAAAATCTACCAAACAGAATTCAATGATCAGATAATGAGTCAACAAGAAATTATTCATTTAAATGATTTTAAATCAAATCATCATGTTATGCAATTGTATGATTTGTTTGTGAGGTAATATCATGTTATAATTACTGCAAATTCTGATATTTTTCCGTTTTGGTAATTAATAACAAAAGCAGTGAAGATATATATTTGACATCCAATATCCATATCATTATTAGATATAAATCTAAGTAACCCATATCCACTTAAATAAAATATTCCATAACCACAATAACCATAATAATACAAAGAGAAAATACAAATGTTTGATAACTCAAAATTCCTGAAATACAAGGGACTTAGCTGACAAAAACAATGATAAAATAGTGTGAAAATATACTGACAAGATCTTACTTGAATATATACTGTCAATTGAGTATTTATCTTGTAATATGTTGAATTTTAGATTCTAGAAAAGCACAACCAAAGCTTAATATATTTAATAAGTTACAGCAAAATTGCATTTAAAAAGAATAGCTATTTGAAGTGTTTTAAATATATCAAACTGATATTTTTTCTTTGAATTTCAAACAATACGTTCATTATAAGTTTGTTTTCTTTCATTAAACAATATCAAATGGCACAATCAATGTATGCACAATCTAACAATACTCTTAGAGATAGAGTTGTTTATTCCTTTTGGACTGTTTTGTGAAAAAAAGCTAAAAGGAAGAGGTTCTTCATAGCACATAATTCCAAAGTTACAATTTTTTATTCTGATCATTCTTTAGGTTTTAAAGTAAAATTTGGATTATTCTAGATCTGATCCTAATAATTTCTGAAACACAAATTCGAAACTGTCTGAAATATCTGGAGAAAAAACGATATATGTCATTATGTCTGAGCACAGTAAAATAGAAAGAAAAAAATTAATACAAACATATTTTTCATTTGTTTTTGATGTCAAATAGCATTCATTAAAACATGTAAAGCAGGTACATTGGTTAGAACATGTAGAGGTATCTGGACAAAGGTATGGACAAAACAATAGGAAAAACATGCAGCATATTATACCAGTGTTACTTGGAGCATATATAGTGGTACACTTGCTCACATGCTAGCTATAGCCTAGAGAAACTTTGAGATACCTGGGATTCAAAATTCCAAATGTGTACATTTCCATTGTATAAACTGGCTAACATCCATGGCTCTGTAGGGTGCAAGTCCACAGATTTGACACGATCAGACCTAGCTGACAGCTTCCGCTTTATATCCAAACGTAGCGGCTGAAAAGAATAATAAATGTCAATAGTTATATACCTGAGATTCAAAATTCCAAATGACCACCTTGCCATCATACAAACTAGCCATCATCCATGGTTCAGTTGGGTGCAGACCCATGCTTTTAACACGATCTGATCGGGCTGTCAAAACCCGCTTTATATTCAAACGTAACGGCTGCAATACATAATTCATTAGATATTAGATTCTGATCATGTTTAAGTATATGTAAGAATGAACAGTGTAGAGCTGTAAATATTAGATTTCATATTATTTTAATACTATATCCTTCCAACTGTTGTTTGGTAGTTCCTTTTAACCCATCACAGAAGTTCTCCAGATACAAGAGTACTTTTTCCATAACAAGAAGAAGAAGCATGCACAAACTTAATAACATGACATAAGAAAGATACATGTAAAAGACCATTTTTTAATCAGAAATATATTATTAAAATTTCTGGTTTTTAATATTATCAACATAGAAGAATAATCAATGCTGGGCTTTGTAGATAAGGTAACTTTACAGGACAGTTGTCACTTCGACAGGTTTAGCTCAAAGTTTAATAGACAGTTTGGCACCGTAGGAGACATATTTAGTAGACAAGATTGATAGACACTTTGGCAAGGCAGGAGACATTTCGGGACCAAGACAAATCAGTACCTCATTTTCTTTCCTTATTCTGTTCTTTATAATAAATACCATATACTGGTAATTTTTTCACAAAAATATTTTTTTTTATTTACCATATTTTTTTTTATTAACCATAATTTCATAAAATTCACAAAATCATATTTGATCACAGGTAAAAAAAAAAAACAATACTTGCAATATGGTGACCTTTAGTTGTTAATTTCTGTGTCATTTTGGTCTCTTGAAGAGAGTTGTCTCATTGGCAATCAGACCTTATCTTCTTCTTTTTATTGATTGCATTTGAATAAACTTTTTTCAACTTAAAAAAAAACAGGATACAAATCCAATGAGTGTACAGGCCTATCAGATGGTGCCTCATGTTTAGAGTCTGATGAGACTGGCATTGATGAAAACTAGAACCTAAGTCCTGTGACATGACTAGATTCAGTTGTACTTGACTCATATTTTTGAAAAGTATTTCAAAAGAAATACATCAAATTCTGTTCTATTGTTTAAATTCGTTTTGTTCCTTTAATCAACTCAAAATGTAAAAAGGTTATTTTTAATTAAAAAAATTTGGACAAGTAACAATTTTATTCGGACTAGTAAGTTTTGGTATGTACTTGTCCTACTGGACAAGTTGAAAAAAAAGTTATTGTAGAGGCCTGTACTAGTACTCCACATGCACTTATTGTACAATTACTCAATCATGATTAAATTAATAACATTCAAGTGTTTTGAGTTATTGTCCAACAAATTGACGACGGAAGGACAGACAACGGTATACCATAATACGTCCCATAAACGGGCGTATAAAAACAAACAGATTTGATATTTTTTAAATATCACAATCATTTACCAAGACTCATGGTAAATGAGGTGGTCGGTAAAAGTGGTAACCCGAACCTGGACCCAAACCGGAATTTGCCGGAAATTTGCCGAAACGGAAATTTATTTTACATATATTATGATCTTTGCGTTACGATTTTTTCTACTAACGTTTATGCATTTGATGAATAATTAGATTTTCTCTTATGGTTGGGGCCTGTTATCTAACTCCCACGTGAATAGATATTTTTCGTATCACACCGTACGGAGTGTGATATGAAAAAGTGATATCAAAATTACGTTAATTTGATGATCCCTAGACGATTTTGGTAAATTTTACTTTAAAAAGTTATAAATATCTGTCATAAGTAAACAAGTACGCTTTGCAAAGAAAAACGGTCGTAGCAACACAACTCGCAACAAATAGGCCACGCACATACAACTTTTTGCCATAAGAGAAATAGGTTTAACAACTTGTGAGAATTAGATATCGCTTGATATCTACTCTCGTTATTTAATTTCAATAATAATAAACTTGCCATAGGCTCGTTTATTATTATTGAAATTAAATAACTCGAGTTGATATCAATCGATATCTAATTCTCACTCGTTATGAAACCTATAACTATCTCATGTATGAAAAGATTTTTGTTCAAACATCACTATCAAACAAAAATTTAAGGTTTATTTATTTCCACCTTGGTAAAAGTGGTAACACGAACTCGGCAACCTATTTTTCTTTATATCTCTGTATTATATGAATTCTTGAATGGACACTCTGACTTCGTTTGAAGAATATCATCTTTCATATTAATAACACAAAGATTTTTTTCAAGCTGTATAATATATAAAACCAGCAGATAGTTACGGTTTCTGTGGACAAAATCTTTTAATTATTTTGTCAGGCGTATTCCACACTCCGGCACCGGAGTCTTGTCCGTAGTGGTGACGGTACTAGGGAGAAGAAGAAGTATTAGGTTTAACCAAAGTAGCATAACCAAATCCATATTAATAAATACTGGATGTTGAATTTTTTTATAAATCGAAGAAGAAAAATAAACAAAAACTGTGTTACAGCCAACAAACTAAGAAAATTAATAATCATTTGACAAAACAAAAGCTACACAGAAAAGAAAGAAACAATAATTCAGAAAACACAATCAGCGATCATGATCCAAAGTTATGGTCCGAATTTGGTATAGGCCGACTTTATAACCAGTAGCATCATTATCGACCCAAAATACAAATAGAGTTGCCTCCCTTTCCAGTTCGGGCGATCATTTTTTTGGGGAATTTCCACGTTTAAAAGTTTACCGCAAAGTTGTAAGAATAATTTTTGATAAAAAAAGGAAGATTATTACATTCAAAACATAAAATAAAAAAAGCAAATCAAATAACTTATGCAGATAAAGTTTTGGTTAAAGAAAAACTTTCAGATTCGGGTTACCACTTCTACCAAGGTGGAAATTAATAAACCTTAAATTTATCAGTGTCAGTCATGTTTGGACAATAACCTTTCCATACACTAGATAATATTTAATTATACATCAAATGCATTAACGTTTGTAGAAAAAAACATAAAGAACATAAAATGTGTAAAATAGATTTCCGGTTTGGCAAATTTCCAGCAAATTCCGGTTCGGGTTACAACTTTGACCGACTACCGGTAAATGATACAAAATAGTTTACATGTATTTAGTTCATGAGGGACGAATTGATAGATGCTTTGGCCCATAGGCATAGGGTACGAAATGGCAGTGCCCCAGTGCCAGTGGTACAAAAATGATTAGCTTACAACCAATAATGCATTATGACCACATTTCATAAATGACTATCAAATTAGTGTCGTTTTGCTTTACACTTAATGTCTAATTGCAATAATTTCGGTAACCTACAAAATATGTAATGTTAAAAATGTGTCAACAATGGTCCATATCCCCCCTTTTCACATTAAACGTTGATCTTTTCTATATTTCGCCCCTAAACCTGACAGCTTCTACATATCGAGAAGCTCATGCGTTATAAAATTCTAAAATAGTAATTCGTTACCATTCTCTTGGGTTATAAGTTTGTAAACAAATAAGTTTCGCCGGTTCAGTTTCAACCTGGATGAAGAGACGTGTCCACAGTGAATGCGCAAGCGTGACCGGACTCGGAAGTTAAACATGATTTGTTTGAAAATGGCCGCCAAACAAGCTTAGACATACCAATATTTTTATACTTATGCATTGTGTACATCGTGAATAGCAAGTTGTCATCAAAGACATAACCATTTTATTGTAAAAGCAAAACTGAATGGTTACGCATATTTAAAGAGTTAAAAAACTTACATTACAACTTACAAGGAATACATACACTTCAGATATAGTCAAAATGAGAATAAGTGGTCTTGTTCCAGCAAGATTTCTCACAATTGTCGCCCATCTTGTGATAGTCATAGTTTTATTTTGGTCAAAAGTAAGTAAACTTTACACAATAATACTGTTTACAATACACCTTGTCTCTATTTTGTGATACACCTTATCGCTATTTGTCTGCCATTACAATTTACTGGACATCATACAGGTTCACGTAAAATTTTGATGTCATAATACAAAATATCTGACGCCACAATGGAAAAGCGATTGTAGTATGACGTCAATAGTTCAAGTGGGACAGATTCTGGGGTCAGACGGGATTAGCAATAAGGTGTATCTGTCGGTATCAGGTCCGTTTGCGCCCAATACACTTTCGCACCCTACACGTTCGCTCCTCGCACGTTCGCACCCAAGGTCTGTTCACACTCTACACGTTTGCGCCCAATTTTAGATCAAATTCCAGTTGAATAATTAGAAAATCATGATTGTTGTTTTAAATTGCTTAGGTTTAAATACTGAATGTATTTAGCTTGGTATGAGTAAAACATTGAAGATTTTAAATGAAAAACACAAAAGATAATTGTTTTTAACAGCTTGGTCCCTTTGATCTGAAACAATGAAACAATAAAATATAGCAATACACTTTTATAACCAAAACATGATAAAATTTATTCAACACACAAAAAAAAAACGTAGTCAGAATCTCACTTTATTTTGAAACAAGTCAATAATTGAAACAAAGTTATAGCGATACACTAACCAAAACATGATTAAGAGTTATTCAGCACAAAATAAAACGTTGACAGAATCCCACTTTATTTAGAAAGGATTGTTATTTTTTTTTAACAATACACTATCCAAAACTTAAATAAGATTTATTCAACACAAAAAATAATGCTGTCTCACTTTATAATGAGACAATGACAACAAATATACTTATAGGAATACACTGGCCATAACTTGATTACAAAGTTGTTAAACACAAAACCAATAAAATTTGGGCGCGAATGAACTTTGGGTGCGAACATGTAGGGTGCGAAAGTGAAAGGAAGCGATCATGAGTGGGTGCGAACGTGAATGGGCGCGAACGGACCTGGATTCGTATCTGTCCAACCTGCAGTGATTTTGCTAGCGTTCCATCATTTCGTCATTCACAAAATGGTTTTCAAAATGTTGAAACGATTTCAAATCAATTTCGTCTCTTAAATCATGACATGTTTGAAGGTCTAATAATATTTTTGTATTAAAAATCTAATTGTGTTCATGTTTCTGACAAGTTTCTGAACCTGAGCCGGTAATTAACATTTACAACAGGTGTTACAAGTTGTGATTTGTAACAGCTTATCCGCTTATCACCATCCGATTGGTCATTAATGGATCAAATTTAACCACATATATAATTATGATAATTAACCTTCTTAATTGTTTTCCCCAGAAAAATCGGTCAGTCAGCATTTGAACAACCACAATGTAGTTTAGTCATGTCATCAAAATTGTTTCTTCCAGACAGTTCGAATTTGAATTTCAATATTCCTCAAATAGTAACAAACTTTTTGAAGTTTCTATGTCATTGTATGTCATGTATGTACAATGTAGTTTCTTTATTTGAACGTATTTTCAACAAAATAAATATTATATTGAAAGTCAATGTCATCTATTCTTCATTTTTTTTACAACCTCCTTACAGTCATTTTAATCGCTCTAATGAGTATTTGTACAAATCCTTAGTTCCAATTTACATGATTTATAAGAATTGTTTTTTTTCAAATTTCGATTTTTATTGTTTTATAAGAATAGTGAGATATTCATTTCTGCTGTGATTCCTGGTGTAAAAAAATGGAATCAAACTTTTATTGGAAAAAAATGAAGTTAAATTGTGACTTAGATTTCCCGATCTCATATCAGTTTACATGTATCTTTATGTAGGCCAAACCAGTCAAATCATGCAATAACTGCAAAGCATGTCCAAGTCCTTCAAAGTCTGACAAGGATGTATACATGTAGCTGGTAATATTGATACTGTTACACAAAATAAGGTTAATTTTCATATCATGACCCGAGAATCTGTCTTGCTTGAACTTTTGATGTCATACCACAATCACTTTTCCATTGTGGCTTCAGATATTTTCTGTTATGACGTCAAAATTTTATAGGAACTTTTGTGATGTCCAGTAAAGGCCGACAAATAACTATAAGGTGTATAATGTCAGTCAGTCAGGACTTATTTAAATGAGTGATTTTCTAAATCACTGAATCAATTAACATTATTTCCACTCTACAAATGTTGGAAGTAAGAGTTTTCTTTCTTTTATTCACCATTAAGATAGAAGTACAAATTATCACTAGACTAAGTGATTTAATTTTATTGTAGCTTTTGGTTTTTGCACCATAACTTTAGTATAAGTAAATAGAAATCTATGAAATTTAAACACAAGGTTTATGACCATAAAAGGAAGGTTGGGATTGATTTTGGGAGTTTTGGTCCCAACAGTTTAGGAATAAGGGGCCCAAAGGGTCCAAAATTAAACTTTGTTTGATTTCATCAAAAATTGAATAATTGGGGTTCTTTGATATGCCGAATCTTACTGTGTATGTAGATTCTTAATTTTTGGTCCCGTTTACAAATTGGTCTACATTAAGGTCCAAAGGGTCCAAAATTAAACTTTGTTTGATTTTGACAAAAATTGAATCCTTGGGGTTCTTTGGTATGCTGAATCTAAAAATGTACTTAGATTTTTGATTATTGGCCCAGTTTTCAAGTTGGTCCAAATCGGGGTCCAAAATTAAACTTTGTTTGATTTCATCAAAAATTGAATAATTGGGTTTCTTTGATATGCCGATTCTAACTGTGTATGTAGATTCTTAATTTTTGGTCTCGTTTTCAAATTGGTCAACATAAAGGTCCAAAGGGTCCAAAATTAAACTTGGCTTGATTTTAACAAAAATTGAATTCTTGGGCTTCTTTGATATGCTAAATCTAAACATGTACTTAGATTTTTTATTATGGGCCCAGTTTTCAAGTTGGTCCAAATCAGGATCCAAAATTATTATATTAAGTATTGTGCAATAGCAAGAAATTTTCAATTGCAGAGTATTCAGCAATAGCAAGAAATCTTCAATTGCACAGTATTGTGCAATAGCAAGAAATTTTCAATTACACAGTATTGAGCAATAGCAAGAAATCTTCAATTGCACAGTATTGTGCAATAGCAAATATTTTCAATTGCACAGTATTGCGCAATAGCAAGAAATATCTAATTGCACAATATTGTGCAATAGCAAGAAATTTTCAATTGATTGGAGTTATCTTTCTTTGTCCAGAATAGTAGTTGAGTCAACTTAAATCATTGTTTTATACAATATACAATGTATATTTAACAGACTATTATTTGAACTTGGAGTTATTTTTAATCATGGAATTTGCTTGATTTCTTGTTATTGAAATTTTTAATAAATTCCATGTTGATTCTGTACTGAAATGTTCTGTGCTGCGCACAACACTTTCTATTACAAAGAAAATAGTATATTTTCAATAGAATGTACTGTGCCGCGCACAACACTATCTAACCAAAATACATTGTATGGAAAGTGTTATTAAACGCTCAAAAGATTATAATACCAAATAAACATGGAATTTATTAAAAAATTTTAAACACAAGAAATTATGCAAATTCCAGAATTAAAAATAATTCCAAGTTCAAATAATAGCCTGTTATTTTTACTTTTACTACCAACTGATAAATTAAAACAATCTTTACCATTCAGTGATAACAAGCACTTTTTTTACATTTTAATATTTTATGATGTATTTAAATGAGTAGTTATTGCTATTTCTTCAATTTTTTTGAGAGGATTAATATTCAACAGCATAGTGAATTGCTCAAAGGCAAAACAAACATTTTAAGTTCTTTAGACCACATTCATTCTGTGTCAGAAACCTATGCTGTGTCAACTATTTATTTAATTTATTATATATATATTATTTAATTACTAAAAAGGGTTAAAATATTTCGCTAAAATGGGCTTTGACAATTTTAATTTTCACTAAAATGGGTTCTACTTTGGCGCTCAAACGTCCTATTGTTTTTTGCTCAAATGTCCTATCAATGCGCTAAAATGTCCTCCGCCGGACTGTCAGGTGATAACCTTGTACTTAGTCTAGCAAAATGACTAGTGAGATAATGACATGAAAATCACTTTTGTATCATACCTAAATTTTCTTCCAAAAAATCACTTCTTTCATCATTATTTTAATAACCCCCACTAATTTCAACACCCCTGAACAGTGAAATTTTGATCACGAACAGTAGAATTTTATTACATAATCTGTAAGATAAAACCTTGAATTTTACAGAAAAAATAATCTGGTAAGAAAGTGATCAGTCACTTCATTTCATTATGTAAAGACTTTATTATAGCATTTTTTCAACTAATATAGAATTTACAGCTAAAATGATTGCATCAAAGGCAATAAACCTTGCTACTTAAAAGAAGAAAAAGGTTCATTTTTTTTTATTTTACTAATGAAAAAATATTATCTCAACCTATGTGTTTAAAATTTTGCTTAGTTTTCATGTATTAGTTCTTGTTAAAGTCAATGGTATTTGGTATGCAGTTGTATTAGCATTGGCACATCTCATTTCCATGGAAATTTATTAAGTTAGCCATGTACCATCAGTCATGGTTCATTGACTTTGAATATTTGCAAAACTTACATGTTAAAGTGTTGCTATTTTAATTTCAACATTTGCATCATTGAAATTACAAAAAGTGAGAAAAATCTCTGTGATAACAGTTTATTTTTTCTCAACTCAATAACATTTAACTTAAAAACAACAATTTCTGTTTTGTGTATGCAAGTTCCTTACGTAACAAATTTGATGGCTGTAATTATGTGAAAACATAACTAGCCTTCAGCATTGAATTATCAATACAAACCATTAAACATATACATCATCTACACGTACCAGCAGTTTTATAAAACAGCAATGTAGAAAAATAAAACATGAATAAATTAACTATTGTTGTTTTCTTTTTCAGGAGGAGAATATAAAACAATGTTTGCCCAGTAGCTATACTCAGTCAGAATATGATGATAAAGATATGCAGTAAGTACACTATAATCTTAATAATGACAAACTAATCGTATATACACATGATCAAGAGAAGAATTCTGGCTATTATTCTGATACAGATTTTTTTAATTTTGTGTTTCATGTACCTGTAAACATTGCAACAATTTACAGTATTATTCATGCCACTAAGATAATTATAATCTTAAAAAAGATGATATGACAAGTGTTTTACTGGTATTGACCTCCAGGGCAATGTCCTTCAAGAACTCTGCAAAGAGCAATCTAATACCAGGGAACAAAGATAAACCATCAAGACAATAAAATAGTATCAAGTGCAGAGATTTTTTTGGCTTTTGTTTTGTAATGTTTTTGTTTCAATGAGTTTAACTTTTTTTTACTGATCAGATTTAGGAATGATTTATTGAACTGATGATCATATCAGAATGATAATTGGTTTTTCAGTAGCTCTAGGATTGTTTGGTATAGAGCTGATATGATTCATCAGTGGCATCTCTGTGTTTTTAATATAATTTTTATCTATTTCAGAATTTCAGAATGATAATTGGTTTGTCTTTTGCTCTAGGATAATTTGGTATAGAGCTGATAAGATTCATAAGTGGCATCTCCATGTTTATTCTATAACTTTTATCTATTTCAGAATGATAATTGGTTTGTCTGTAGCTCTAGGATTATTTGGTATAGAGCTGATAGAATTTATCGGTGGCATCTCCATGTTTATTATATAACTTTTATCTATTTCAGAATGATAATTGGTTTGTCTGTAGCTCTAGGATTATTTGGTATAGAGCTGATAGAATTTATCGGTGGCATCTCCATGTTTATTATATAACTTTTATCTATTTCAGAATGATAATTGGTTTGTCTGTAGCTCTAGGATTATTTGGGATAGAGCTGATAGAATTTATCGGTGGCATCTCCATGTTTATTATATAACTTTTATCTATTTCAGAATGATAATTGGTTTGTCTGTAGCTCTAGGATTATTTGGTATAGAGCTGATAGGATTCATCGGTGGCATCTCCATGTTTATTATATAATTTTTATCTATTTCAGAATGATAATTGGTCTGTCTGTAGCTGTAGGATTATTTGGTATAGAGCTGATAGGATTCATCAGTGGCATCTCTATCTTTTTAATATAATTTTTATCTATTTCAGGATGATAATTGGTTTGTCTGTAGCTCTAGGATTATTTGGTATAGAGCTGATAGGATTCATCGGTGGCATCTCCATGTTTTTACCTATGCAAAGCATGTTATGTATCCTTTTCATCATAAAGTAAAGTAAATGATGGGTTAAAAAATAATAACATTAATGGGGTTTAGTTGACTTATCATACTCTATGTGAGTTTGTCAGTATCTTGGCCAGTAACTGGACAAATGCCTTAAGCTTGCTTTCATCATTTATAGAAGCATACCTAGATGTGGTAAAAAAAAATATGCTTTTTTTCTTAACAAAAGTCAAAAATGTTTTGAATTATTTGACAATAATTTTAAGTAGGTTCAATCTTTCTTACAAAGCTGACTCTTCAAAAGTACATAATACAAAAGTACAAAGATAACCATGAGGTGAAATATATACATCTTTCCTGAGTTAGACAACCCATGCGATAAAAGATTAATAACCTACTAAAATATACAGAGTACAAGCTTCAAATATGACAAAATAAACAGAAGCCTATTTTAACTCTTTATATGTTTGATGAAAAATTCAAAAATGACTTTGATGTTGAAAAATATTTTACTCATATTTTCTTTTATTAAACTTGATTGAATTCCTTGACTTTTGATTAGCAATAGCAGCACATTCAGGGGCAGCGGTAGCATTGTCATATTTTATATTCCGATCCTGGCCTTGTTATCGCTACTGGTATATCTTCAGCTTCTCAAGTGCTCTGCCGGCATTTACAGAAATCTGTGTTATGATTTTGATTGGATGTTGTAGACGAGGACTTTTATAACCCTTATCATTAGTACTAGTGTTTGTTATATTTATACTGTATAAAAATTCTCCAAACATGGTGCAAAAAAGTTTTATAAAAAGAAATGAATACATAGAACTTTTGAAAAGTGATCTGAATCTAATAATTGAGTATAATGGTATATATTATTTATAACAAAAGTGACAAAGTATTTCTGTTTGGATATAGTTTTAACAAATGTTTAAAGATGTATGCGTAAAAATGAAATTATTTGATGTTAAAAGCTCCAGTACAATTGTTAAAATATTGTCAGATAATGATTACCAAACAACTTGCTAATACAATTACTTCCCTTGGCTAGTCTGCTAAAGGGAGATAATCATACTTACTACAGAATATTATCCTTGACAATTGAACAGCTTGTGCAGCACATGCGTCTGGTACCGTGGCATTAGTTTACTTCCTGTTTCAGTTTTGGCCATGTGACTATTACTGGTACATCTTTGGATTTTGTAGTGCATTCCCAGCCTTTATGGAATTATTATCAATGTTGGGTGTGGCTTGTTTCCATGTGGAATTGTGATCTTATACAGAATTATTGATTTTAGGTGTATTGTTAAATTATTGCAGTAAACATGGTAAATGGAAGCCGAAGAGAACTTTTTTACAATTAGAAACTATACGTTTGTTGGCCTATTTGGCCCATTCAATCCACCGAACATGAAATCTTATGAAGTGATGGGATACAATTAATCATCTTAATTTTGAAACTTTAATTCATGGATTTATGTTGAAATTTCACTGTCACTTTATCATGGAAATATACCTAATTTGAGTAAAAAGTAACATTATACCCATGATTATATTTTGTCTTGAGTCTAGAATCACATATCATACAAAGATTGTGCTATAAATATATTATGTCAAATGGTAAATATATTTTGTTAAGTAACTTTTATTACTGTAATAATGTGTAAATGAAGTACATTGCCAGATTGAACGTCATTTAAAAGATATTTGAATCATGTTTGAATTTTGGAGTAATAACGTTGTTATGCCCCACCTACGATAGTAGAGGGGAATTATGTTTTCTGGTCTGTGGGTCCGTCCCTCCGTCCGTTTGTCCTGCTTCAGGTTAAAGTTTTTGGTCAAGGTAGTTTTTGATGAAGTTGAAGTCCAATCAACTTGAAACTTAGTACACATGTTCCCTATGATATGATCTTTCTAATTTAAAGCCAAATTAGAGTTTTTACCCCAATTTCATGATCCACTGAACATTGAAAATGGGACACATTCTTGTTTATACTACCTTCAATTAAATATCAGTTGCAGTTTTTAGATCTATGCAAAACTTAAAAGAACTCAGATTAAAAGTCTACGCAGATTTCAAATTTAGGATTTAGTACAAAAAAATTATTATAGAACTTTTAACAAAGACAATATTCCATGATTTTTTTTACCACAGTTACATATACATGGCATGCTTAGAGATTACTAACTCTATTTAATTCTATAGAGCCATAATCCCCAAAGATCATGAATATAATTCCTCAGTATGAAAAACATTTGCCTTGTTGTGATTGTGTATCGTAAATAAGATTTTTATACCATGCTGCCAAATGTAATATTTATAATGTATATCTTTTGTAGCTATAGATCTGTGTTTTGATATTTTGATAAGATGAGAATTTGTATGGTTAATTGGCTAGTCTTTACTTTTATGTAAAATTGAACTTTGCTAGCTCATAAAATCATTTAATGAAAAGACAATATAACTGAATGTCTTAATTCACATCCAACATTTTATGCAGACATTAACTATGTAGTATAATATTTATTCACAGTGAACTGTACATGACATTTAAATAAGATATACATGTCTATAGTGTTGTAGTCCATGTCCACCTGTAGATGATACTGATTAAGATGAGAATCCAAGAAATTTTTATATCTGGCCTAAAATTAATATGCATGGTCAACAAATTTTACGTAATAAATATATTTATTATATGTGAATTTTGTTATGTATTTGGGAGGATGTTATTCTATATAGTTTAGTGTTTTGTCCCGCCTTCAACCATGGTAATCTACGAGTTGTCAACAGATGCATACACTTTTTGAGAATATCACTTCGGTATTTTCCAATTGTTCTTGACAATATTTTCATGTTTCATTGACTGCATAGAATAACTTATGTTGTAGAATTAAGTGATAGGTATATTTAGTGTATAAAATGATTATAAGGTGTACTTGTCTGTCTTGCAGACTGCATCTCTTATTGAACTTTTTGAGTTAATTATTCAGCTTAAAGTTTTTGTGAGCAATGGGTCAACTTTTTTTAGTTTATAGATTGATTGCAAGTCATATCTGGCTGGATTTGTAGATATATTTGTAATTTTCTAACTTACTACAGACAGGTGTGACTGATCAAATTTTGGCTCTGTTTTGATATAGTTTTTTTTTTGTTGCTTAATGTTTAGTTTTCATGTGTTATAATGTGCAGACATGGATTTGGTGTTTGACACTTATTCTCGTTTTATATCAATTATTTACCGTAAAGCAATCTATATATACAGTACCTGTCCAAAAGTATTCGTCACCTGCATTATTTAGCTACATATTTCATATAAAAACACATTTTTTCAAAAAAATATTTTGAAAGCATTTATTGAGATCTCACAAACATGTTTAACCCTGCCACATTTTTGTGCCTGTCCCAAGTCAAGAGCCTCTGGCCTTTGTTAGTCTTGTATTATTTTTAATTTTAGTTTCTTGTGTACAATTTGGAGTTTACTATGGCGTTCATTATCACTGAACTAGTATATATATTTGTTTAGGGGCCAGTTGAAGGACGCCTCCGGGTGCGGGAATTTCTCGCTACATTGAAGACCTGTTGGTGACCTTCTGCTGTTGTTTTTTTCTATGGTCGGGTTGTTGTCTCTTTGGCACATTCCCCATTTCCATTCTCAATTTTATGGTTGGATTTTTATCAACAAGGCCTTAAAAGATGTAGAATTGTCTAGAGGTATGTTTGTTTATTTGGCCATAGTTTTGTCTTCAGGTGTTTTTGTTTTCTCTTGATGTGAACACATACAATAAAATTTTATAATTTAATTTGGTTGAATATTCAGTGAATTTCTGTACAGAAAATAATATTTGTGTTTATCTTGTGAGAAAATGAAAATGATCCACATACAAAATATAACCAAATAAACGAATAAACCTCTGACAATTCTGCTTCTAAGTTGCTTAAAATCAAACCAAAAATGACCCCTAATATTTTTTGGAAAAATTGTAGTTTTATACAAAATATATAGCCAAAAAAACTTTAGTGATGAATACTTATGGCCACACACTGTATATATAAATAAGATGTGGTAATATTGCCAATGAAACAACTATCCACAAGAGACCAAACATTTTGCTTCAAAACTTGTTTATATTATAACACTGGATGCTGAATTTTGTTAGAAGGTCAAGACCACTGCCTGTTAAAATGTTTACAAATCAGTAAATTCCACATGCACAAAAACATTTAACCAATGTTTTTTCACAGTTCAAAAAATTATATGGACAAACAATAAAGTGCATGTTCCCACATTGTCACTGGAGAAATAAAATAACTAAGGAAAAAAAATTGTATAAGAAAAAAAATCAAATCAAAATTTCCTGTCGATATGCACATCTTCATAGTATGTCCTTATTATCTACAAAGTTGCATGAAATTCTGTTGTGTGGTTTCAGAGGAGATGAGATGACAAATTGTTGCAAAAGTACATTGAAGCAAATAAGTTCAAAAGGGGCCTAACTCCTAGAAAAAAATATTGAATCGTAATTTCCTGTCGATATGCACATCTACATATATAGTATGTCCTTAGGGAGCTACCATTTGATTTTTATGGGGGGGCTAGGATGAAAAATTTTGTCCTGCTTTTTTTTTTAGTTGTAATCTCTGTCCTGCCTTTTTATTTTTTACTCTATTCGGTCCTGCCTTTTTTTTTACTAGCTTATCCTGACTTTTTTTACACAAATTGTCATCCTGCATTTTTTTTTTGACAAGTTTCTCATCCTGCCTTTTTTTTTTACTCAAAACTCCTGTCCTGCCTATTTTTTTCAAATTTCATCCTAGCCCCCCCATAAAAATCAAATGGTAGCTCCCTTATTATCTAAAAAATTTTCATGAAACTCTGTTGTGTGGTTTGAGAGGAGTTGTGATGACAAACTGATGTAGTAGTATTTTGAAGCAAATAAGTTCAAAGGGGCCTAACTCCTAAAACAAAATTGAATCGTAATATCCTGTCGATATGCACATCTACATACATAGTATGTCCTTATTATCTAAAAAGGTTTCATGAAATTCTGTTGTGTGGTTTGAGAGGAGTTGTGATGACAAACTGATGCAGAAGTATATTGAAGCAAATAATTTCAAAGGGGCCGAGCTCCTAAAACAAAATTGAATCTTAATTTCCTGTTGATATGCACATCTACATAGTATGTCCTTTTTATCTAAAAAGGTTTCATGACATTCTGTTGTGTGGTTTGAGAGGAGTTGCGATGACAAGAAACAGAACTGATAGACGGACAGATGGGTCGAAAACATTATACCCTCCGCAACTTCGTTGCATGGGGTATAATAACATTGTATTGGTATTCAATTAAAATGTTGTGAAAATTGAAGGAAAATCTAAATCCTTCCTAAATGGACATCTTGAGTTAACTAAAAGTTCCGTTTGGCAAAATACAAAGGAGCTAGTCTGAAATCCTCCCGAGGAGTTGACAAAACAAAGCCTGTAATATTTTGTGGAAATTGATCCAAATTGACTCTATTAAAGAAAACATTAAAATCGTGTCAAGACTGTTCTATCTATAAAAATGTAGCTTTTAAATGCAAGGGAAAACAAGACAAAATGATGCTCCAAACTCCATTCTGAATTAACTGTATTACATGTATAACAAAGTTAATGTGATACTTTCTTTGAGATATTATTGTCTTGATGCTTCTGCAGATGCAAAGTGTATTTCAAAATACACAAAGTTGAGCATGGGAGAACATTGGTTTATGGTTGACTGTAGAAGTTATCTGGAAATGCTATGCACCTCTTAAACAAGTATATACTCCAAAAATGACAAAGTTCAGCTATCTCCCAAAAGAGCAAGTATCATATCCACCTTTAATATATGTGCAAACAGCCAGAAAAGTGAAAACTTCCTAGCTTTTAAACTGTAGGAAGAGCAGTGGCGGATCCAGGGGGGGGTTGGTTCCGGGGGTGCGCACCCCCCCTTTATTTTTGCCGATCAATGCATTTGTATCGGGACATATGTTTTGCACCCCCCTTTGCCCTGGGTGCCCTGGGTTAGCACCCCCCCTTTCGAAAATTCCTGCATCCGCCCCTGAAGAGTTATTCAGAAATGCTATGCACCTCTTATGCAAGTATATACTCCAAAAATGACAAAGTTCAGCTATCTCCCAAAAGAGCAAATATCAATAAAAATTTGTAAGGGTTCCGCGAAACCCAGTGTCTTGCCTACTTTTGCTGTTAATCGCAGGATAAAAAAATATGATGAAAAAAATCAATAAAAATATTCCTCTCGATTCTATCTTTGATTGTCAGAATCTTCTGTCCAAGTTTGGTAAAAATCCATGATAGTTTAAGACTCTTAAAAATGTTTTAAAAACTTTAACTGCAGACTGTATGTTATGTTAACTGGAAGAAAAATTAAGTCCATTTATAAGTAAAATATGGAAGAAATGGATTTTTTTTTTACAAAATTTACTTCTTGATACTATGTTATGATTAGGAACATGCTTCTGTCCAAGTTTGATACAAGTCCAGGATAGTTTAAGAAAGTTATCAAAATTTTAACAAGAGTGCACACACTGAAATGTCTCGCCTTTTTTACTAATCATTGATATTATGTTGATAGTCCTAAATATAAAGCTTTATTACAACTGTCACATAAACTCAACATTAATAAAGAAAACTAAACATTGCATGATCAATGAACTATGAAAATGAGGTCAAGGTCAGATGAACCATGCCAGGCAGACCTGTACAGCTAACAATTCTTCAATACAACAAATATAGTTGACCTATTGCTTATAAATTAAGAAAACAAGACCGAAACACAAATACTTAACACTAAGCAATGAACCATGAAAATGAGGTTAAGGTAAAATAAAACCTGCGCGACTGACATGTAGATCATAAAATATCTCCATACACCAAATATAGTTGACCTATTTCATATAGTATTAGAAAAATAGACCAAAACTCAAAAACTTAACTTTGACCACTGAACCATGAAAATTAGGTCAAGGTCAGATGGCACCTGTCAGCTAGACATGTACACCTTACAATCATTCCATAAACCAAATATAGTTGACCTATTGCATATAGTATTAGAAAAACAGACCAAAACACAACCAGATTCTCCACAGGGTGCAGCTTTATACGACCACAGAGGTCTAACCCTGAACGGTTTGGGCAAGTATGGACACAACATTCAAGCTGGATACAGCTCTGAATTTGGATTGTGATTAAATAGTTGACACAGCATAGGTTTCTGACACAGAATGAATGTGGTCTTATGAACTTAAAATATTTGCTTTGCTTTTGAGCAATTCTTTATGCTGTTGAATATTAATCCTAAAAGAAGAAATTTTCTTTTTAATTTCTGAAATCTGAAATGAGAAAAATTGACCCCCCAATTTTTTTTTCACCTCCCGTTTTCCCTTATTCCAAAAATGATCTCAATTCAAATTTCTAATGGAGTTTGCAACAATAACTACTCATTTAAATACATCATAAAATATTAAAATATAAAATGTCATACAGTCATGGTTAAAATTAATATTGATTAATAGTAACTTCTAAAAAAAATAAATGGGGAATGTGTCCAAAGGGACACAGATGATGCCCCTGCTAGCACATAACGTTATAAAGGGACATGATTCAAGAACTGTAAAAGTGAAGCTGCCAAAAAATGAACTTTAACTGAGTTTAGGCGTAATAAGCAATTTATACACATTTCATTAAATTTAGTTGAGACAAACTTGAGTAAAGAGAACAGAAACTAAAAAAATCTAAAAAAATTTCACTTGTAAAGGGGCATAACCCCTAGAATGGTAATCAAAGTGATTGTTATCACTGAATGGTAATGATTGCTTTAATTTATCAGTTGGTAGCAAAGTTAATATTGCAGTGCATATTGTATATAGCATTGATCTAAGTTGATTCAACTACTATTCTGGACAAAGAAAGATAACTCCAATTTTCAAAGATTTCATAAAGCATTGGTTTTAGGTGATTCAACAACCATTCTGGACAAAGAAAGATAATTCCAATTTATTTTCTTGAAACTACAAAAATGAAATACATGGTTACAAGGCCGTAGCTACCATTGAGGCAAGTGAGGCAATTGCCTCACTAAAATTTCGACACATTATTTTTTTTTATACATATATATAAATATAATAGTCATTTGTTGTTCTGTCTCAACCTTAATTTCTATAACTTGTCATCATTCCTTTTAAACTATTCTTCCTGGATATAACAATGTATAACTAAGCATCTCAACGGGTGATGTTTCTCGATTACATTAACCTATAGTAACGATAATCATCATGGATCTTGAGTTAAAAACAGGCTGTTGCAGAAAAAGGAAGAGCGACACTGAAGGTAAAGAAGGAACAATTCTAGTAAACTGGTTTTTTTAACAGAGTCTGAGTATAGCATATAACTTCATTAGAACAATAAAAAAACGATAAGTAGACTGACAAATACAGTACTGGTCTTCGGAAGGTGGCAGTCCTGTCTGCGTATTCATTTCTCCGTTTCACCAACTTTTGACAAATCAAGTACTAGGCATCGCAAGGGGGCAGTCCTGTCTGCGTATTCATTTCACGAACTTTAAACTTTCTCTTTACAGATAAATGAAATATAAATAAATTATGAAACATGAATGCATGGATTTGATTTTATCCATGTTTCTTTAACCTTAAAAATTGAAAGAATATCCCATATTCCAATTTGATATTATTGAGGAATGGTAGAACCTTTAACACAGGATTTTGTCTTTACTTATTCGGGACTACGGAATTTCGTTTCTTTATATTCGGGGTTTCGGAATCGGACACCCCCAAACCCTTACCCCTAAACTTATAGATTCTGGAACTAAAATACCACCAACTATTTCCAGAAATAATTTGAAATTACGGAACTACATGTACAAACGTCAAAAAATCCATTCCAATTCTCCTGTACCCATATATACTTACTCTATAGATAGAATCATATACATGTATCTTATCTCATTCTATCCCTAGTTTGTCTACTCTTTGTCAGCATAAAAGCGAGTTTAATATTTTGTAACTGCGACTGTATGATGGTGCTTACAGGAAAGCTTATTTCCCTTTTGCAAACAAAACTGTTACTACCGATGCTGCTACCAGATTGCTGATGGAGAAGGAATTGGAAGAAAGACATAGATCATTGTGTTGATGATGATATGCTACCTTTAGAAACACAGACTGCCCTGAAACAACTGAAAACTTGGAAAAGAGCATGCATGAGTGGCGCGAGATTGTGCGGTCTTGCCATAAGGATATCAGCAGACCAAATTATGATTCTGAAACGATTTGACTGAACCGGCCATAGAAAACTTTGGAAAACTCTACTGAATCGATGTTTGTTCTATGTTCTGGCAGAAGACTCAAATCAGAGATATTTGGATGATTATCTTGCATATAAATTTAAATAAAGTTGTTAAAAATTTGGTGTTAGTATAAGCAAGGATTTGTATAGTAAACTATACAAATCCTTGGTAAAAGTCTAAAAAAATGAAAAATTTATATAAAAAGTGTCCAAATTCAAAACATTATCAAACTCTCTAAAAATGCCTAGAATGCAGGATTTTGCACCATTCATTACATACCCTCCAAAAAAAAATTTCGCCTCGCTTCGCTCGGCTCAATTATTTTGCCTCACTAAAATAAGATGCCTAGCTACGGCCTTGGGTTAGATTCAGCATATCCATATATTCAATTTTTGTTGAAATCAAACAAAGTTTAATTTTGGACTCTGATTTGGACCAACTTGAAAACTTGGCCCATAACTAGAGGCTCTAAAGAGCCTGTGTCGCTCACCTTGGTCTATGTGAATATTAAACAAAGGAAGCAGATGGATTCATGACAAAATTGTGTTTTGGTGATGGTGATGTGTTTGTACATCTTACTTTACTGAACATTCTTGCTACTTACAATTATCTCTATCTACAATGAACTTGGCCCAGTAGTTTCAGTGGAAAATGTTAGTTAAAATTTACAAATTTTATGAAAATTGTTAAAAATTGACTATAAAGGACAATAACTCCTTAGGGATCAATTGACCATTTCCGTCATGTTGACTTATTTGTAAATCTTACTTTGCTTAACATTATTGATGTTTACAGTTTATCTCTATCTATAATAATATTCAAGATAATAACCAAAAACAGCAAAATTTCCTTAAAATTACCAATTCAGGGGCAGCAACCCAACAACAGGTTGTCAGATTCATCTGAAAATTTCAGGGCAGATAGATGTTGACCTGATAAACAATTTTACCCCATGTCAGATTTGCTCTAAAGGCTGCGGTTTCAGAGTTTTAAGCCAAAATCTACATTTCACCCCTATGTTCTATTTTTAGCAATGGTGGCCATCTTGGTTGGTTAGCCAGGTCACTGGACACAATTTTTAAACTAAATACCCCAATGATGATTGAGGCTAAGTTTGGTTTAATTTGGCCCAGTAGTTTCAGAGGAGAAGATTTTTGTAAAAGATAACTAAGATTTACGAAAAATGGTTAAAAATTGACTATAAAGGGCAATAACTCCTAAAGAAATCAACAGACCATTTTGGTCTTGTTGACTTGTTTGTAGATCTTACTTTGCTGAACATTTTTGCTGTTTACAGTTTATCTCTATCTATAATAATATTCAAGATAATAACCAAAAACAGCAAAATGTCCTTAAAATTACCAATTCAGGGGCAGCAACCTATCAACGGGTTGTCCAATTCATCTCAAAATTTCAGGGCAGATAGATCTTGACCTGATAAACAATTTTACCCGCTGTCAGATTTGCTCTGAATGCTTTGGTTTTTGAGTGATAAGCCAAAAACTGCATTTTACCCCTATGTTCTATTTTTAGCCATGGCGGCCATCTTGGTTGGTTGACCAGGTCACCGGACACAATTTTTTAACTAGATACCCCAATGATGATTGTGGTCAAGTTTGGTTTAATTTGGCCAAGTAGTTTCAGAGGAGAAGATTTTTGTAAAAGATGACTAAGATTTACGTAAAATGGTTAAAAATTGACTATAAAGGGCAATAACTCCTAAAGGGGTCAACAGACCATTTTGGTCATGTTGACTTATTTGTAGATCTTACTTTACTGAACATTTTTGCTGTTACAGTTTATCTCTATCTATGATAATATTCAAGATAATAACCAAAAACAGCAAAATTTCCTTAAAATTACCAATTCAGGGGCAGCAACCTATCAACGGGTTGTCCGATTCATCTCAAAATTTCAGGGCAGATAGATCTTGACCTGATTAACAATTTTACCCCCATGTCAGATTTGCTCTAAATGCTTTGGTTTTTGAGTTATAAGCCAAAAACTGCATTTTACCCCTATGTTCTATTTTTAGCCATGGCGGCCATCTTGGTTGGTTGGCCGGGTCACCGGACACAATTTTTAAACTAGATACCCTAATAATGATTGTGGCCAAGTTTGGTAAAAATTGGCCCAGTAGTTTCAGAGGAGAAGATTTTTGTAAAAGTTAACGACGGACGACGGACGCCAAGTGATGAGAAAAGCTCACTTGGCCCTTTGGGCCAGGTGAGCTAATAAAAAAACTAAGTACATGTTTAGAATCAGCATATCAAAGAACCCCAAGAATTCAATTTTTGTTAAAATCAAACTAAGTTTAATTTTGGACCCTTTGGACCTTAATGTAGACCAATTTGAAAATGGGACAAAAAATTAAGAATCTAAATACACGGTTAGATTCAGCATATCAAAGAACCCCAATAGTTCAATTTTTGATGAAATCAAACAAAGTTTAATTTTGGACCCTTTTGGCCCCTAATTCCTAAACTGTTGGAAGCAAAACTTCAAAAATCAATCCCAACCTTCCTGTTGTTGTCATAAACCTTGTGTTTAAATTTCATAGATTTCTATTAACTTATACTAAAGTTATAGTGCGAAAACCAAATGTCTTCGGAAGACGACGACGCCAACATCATACCAATATACGACCGCAAAATTTTTTGCAGTCATATAAAAACTTTACTATAACCACTGAACCATGAAAATGAGGTCAAGGTCAGATGACACCTGCCAGTTGGACATGCACACCTTACAGTCCTTCTATACACCGAATATACTAGACCTATTGCTTATAGTATCTGACATATGGACTTGACCACCAAAACTTAACCTTGTTCACTGATCCATGAAATGAGGTCGAGGTCAATTGAATACTGTCTGATGGGCATGGGGACCTTGCAAGGTACACACATACCAAATATAGTTATCCTATTACTTATAATAAGAGAGAATATGACATTACAAAAAATTAGATTTTTTTTTTTTAAGTAGTCACTGAACCATGAAAATGAGGTCAAGGACATTGGACATGTGACTGAAGAAGTTAGCTAATGCCACCGCCGGATCACTATCCCTATGTCGAGCTTTCTGCAACAAAGTTGCAGGCTCGACAAAAACTTTAACCACAAAGTGAATGTAATGTTTCCTGGCAGACAAACTAAGTCCATTTATAAGTAAAATACAGAAAAATTGGAATTTTATTTTTACAAAATTTACTTCTGGATACAATCTTATGATCGTAAACAAGCTTCTGTCCAGGTTTGGTACAAATCCAGGATAGTTTAAGAAAGTGATTAAAATTTCAAAAACTTTAACCACAGAGTGAATATTTGTGGCAGCCGCCGCCAATGACAATGCTGATGCCAACAGAATGTAGGATCACAATGTCTTGCTTATTCAACTAAAGTCGAAGGCTCAACAAAAAATTCAGACAAAATTCTGTCATAGATAGAATGGTTTACTTTTACAAATTGTTATTTGGATGGAGAGTTCTCTCATTGGCACTCACACCACATCTCCCTATATCTGTTTATAACCCCTAGCCAAATGCAGGTGGTATACTTATATCATTTTCATTGGAAAAACCTGGAAACAGCATGAAGAAATCCTTTAAATACAACATGAAAAATTGTAAATAATATGAAAATATACTTATTCCATCTATGCAATATGTTATTCCTGTCAAGTTTGGATTGGATTATCCAAATAGTTTCACAGAAACAGAACATAAAAATATAAAAAGATGATTACAGACTTCAAATCATAAAATGATCATAATAGAATATATACAAGCAGTGTGGACCAGGTGTTATGTAATTGTAGTAAGTTTCTATGACCACCAACCATAGCTAAATCCATTTATAATAGACTGTTAATCAGTCTTTCTTAAATAAACTGATAAGAATTAGTGTTTAATTGGTTTTATTTGAAGTCATTATACTCATTCATTATCCACCAACATCAATAACATTGTCATAACTTCATAGAAAAAAGATACACAAAGTTTCGTTATTGTAGGTTACATCTAACATTTTAATGTTAATCTTTATATCAGTAATAAAGTTTAAGGCTACACAAAAGACATTGGACCATAGAATATGATTCATTTGACCTTCTAAAGAAATCCCCTCCCATTTCGTTATATTTCTAAATTCTAATTTATAAAGAACAGTTCATGACACATTTGCCACCAATAAAATAGTTGAAACTTTTTTGAACATATATATATATTTGGGTGTAGCTATACATATATACAACTCTAGACACCCCCCCCCCCCCCCCCCGACACGGAACCTTGTCCCTTAATTATTGAAGGAGTTCTGTAAATAGCGAAGTAATTGAAGTATAAGGTTGGTATCATCCCAAGTAATCAGATCTGTTTCTGTTACTCTGTAAATTTGATTTGGATCTCGCTCAACTTTAACCAATTTAATACCATCTGGAACAAAAACGAGGCCCAAAATATGTTCCTGGTTAAATGATAACCCAGCTAGGCACTGCTGTACACACTGATGTGTTGCATGATTCAGAGTTCGTCTAAAATTTGCTTCCCCAAACCTTTGCCAGGAGCAAATTTCCACTGTACATAATAGTGCTGCAGACAGGTTCTGTCCAATATTCTGCTCTTTAACTACTACACAATCTGGGTTGTGTGGTTCAAAAAAGTTATGTAAATTGGGGGCATGCAGATCATAATTATCTGCATCCCCCAAAAAATCATGGATGTCGTTTGGTGGCAACGGTCTAGGTGGTATACGCCGCCTTACCTGTGGACGGATGTCATTTGTAGGAGAAGGGGATCTAGACTTGGATCTTTGTCTGTCACCCATAGCTTTAGGTATAACAACTCTATGAGTCAATTTCCCATCTTCAGTCGCGTAATATTTTTCACGTCCACGTGCACGTTCTCTTAATCTTTGTTCACGTGGACGTTGCATTTGTTCAGTTGCTCTATCAATTTGATCTTCATGAAATCCATAAGTAAGACAGTGCATAACGCCTTCCCTCAATGACTTATTCCTAGATGTTTCCGCTGGTGCATTTATACAGTAAAGGTCTGACCACACTGTACCCAAGCCAAGTAGGTTCGTTAAGAAATCTTGGATAGATGATTGTTCTTGGCCCATACCTTCAGTAATACAAAGGGCAAAGCTTTGTATCCACGTATTTTCAACCTAAAAGAGAATAAATTTTGAGACATTACAGAGCATTTAATATATTAGTATGATTCAAATTAATTATGGCATTTACAGCGATTCCCCTAACACTGAATGCACTGGGTGTTGTGATTTACATTGAATTATACTTAGACTTCTACACATACAATATACACAAAAATGTGCAGATCTAGCCTTGAAAGGTCATCTAAAAATATCAACACATTTGTTTGTACATTGCCATAATTTTAGTCCATTCAATGGCTGTCTATAAATTATTTTTAATGCAAAATGATATTTTTGATGATTTTCAGCCACCTACAAAATTTCTGATTACAACTTAATACTTACACCGAAAGTTTGAAGAAAAAAAATCTTTTTGGACAACAAAAATCCTAATGTTTGTTAAAACTAGACATCAGGGAGATGGCAGCCATCTCGAAAGGCCCCGCCTGATTGAACCCTATTGGAAAAGTCCAAGGGCTGTAACTTGGTTGAAAATCAACGGACCCGAACGAAACTTAAGCTTGACTTGTAACTCATCATACCAGACACACATACAAAATTTCAGCTCAATATCTGCAAGCGTTTAGAAAAAAAGTCAGGAAAACTGATTTGTTATGGACGGACAGACAGACTGATTACTATAAGGCGTCCACAACAAAGTTGTGGGGCCCTAATAAGGGGAGATAATATTTTACCTATATTTAGCATGTGAAAACCCTCATACATTTTACAATGAATTCCTTTTTCAAATTTGGTTGTAGCTAGTTGGGAAAGTCCGAAAACTTTATGAATACAATCTCTAAATGCAAACATAATCTTCAATCCTACTATTCTGAATGCCGCATGTACAATGTCAATATACATGTAATTGGTTTTAAGAGAGATATACATTTTCCTTTGAATTTTTCTCACCATATGTTAGAAACAATAAAAAACTTAGCTTATAAAGATTCCAAAAATGTGATTTTTGTAATTTATCTGTATGACAGACTATCCACCTGAGTTATATATATACAATCATATATATGAGTTGGTTACCTTACAGTTATCTTATACACATTCAGACTGTCAAAGACACAGGCATTTGGGGTCAGAATTGTTCTTACACTTTTGATATACATCACATGTACCATTTCTAGATTTGGCTTCTGTGTGTTATTGAACACATTAAATGGTTAGGAAAGATCAAAGAGTTTTCACTTGCTAAATATAGAGAAAATATCATCTCCCCTTATTTGAACAATAAAAGCTACGCCGAGTGCAGCATGATTGGGGACCATTGTGGATAGTATGTGTTTGTCATATTCATCTCACGGTGGACTGACTAAACATTTTTGTCATCCCTTAAATAAAAGTAAAATATTTTTTTTCATTATAACATACAAAACTGTACATGTACCAATTTGGGGAGGGGGAGGAGCAGAGGCAATGTTTTTTTCCCAATTTCACCGGAACGCAGATGAAAAATTCCCAAAATGACCATAGACTCCTTTTTCCCAAAAGGTGCTGATAAACCCCTGCCTGGTTAACAATCGCGGGCTGACAGGAATTAATCCCTATATGTCACTTCTGTAACACGTTGCAGGCAGCATAATAACCTAAGTTAGAAAAATGTGATTTAAAATTCCAAATTATAGGCAATTTTGCATCAAAGTTAAGAGATTATTGTGCTTACTCATTCAAAATATAACAACTCATAGGAAAATACAACCGGACTGTTACAGGGTGACAGTCAAGGCAAGCAAACATACATTATCTGGCAATAAATACCTTACATCTAACTTACCCAATGCTCTCCAATGATCTGCTTTAGTGACGCCAATCGCACAGGTTTAGGTGTTTCATTACGGGAGTTGTTTATCCCACCAGTCCATATGTCACTCTTTAATCCATCATGTAATGACTGGGGTGGAGGTCCATTTGCAGGGGTCATCTAAAAACATATATTTCTATTGAGAAAATATAAATAAATTTTGGAAAAAATTCAAGAATGCTTCATTTTGATTTAGCTGAAACCATTGATGCTACTTTTTTTTATAGCTCACATGGTTTCACCATTATAATTTGTGAATCATTTGGGTTTCCATGAAAAACATGGTTGGTGTTACTATAAATAGAACACATGGTTTTGACTACTTTTTTTCACAAGTTTTTAGTGCATATTTTCAAAAATAGAGAAGATACAGAAAAAACCGTTACATGTACCTGAAAATGAAGCTCTAGTGAAAGTCTACCTAGGATGAAAATTTCAAGAAAATCCAATAAATCATGTAGGAGTTATTATTGCCATTTGAACGTGCATTTTCTACCTAAATTTACCAATTTTTGGTAAAGGACAAGGGGCAATAAGGGCCCATTTTGACCCTAAAATTCAGCAAAATATGAAAAATTCAATGGCAATGTTCTAACCTTGCATATTTTAGCAGAAATAGTTGCTTGTGACATATCTTCCACTTTTACTTCCCTAACGTACCAATAATTCTTCGCAGTGACGTCATAAAATGTAGAAAACATCAATTTTTGGCGAAAAATCATGAAAAGAGAATATTTTTCAGCAGTTTTTCACCTAGTTAGATACCTGCGCATGCTTGGTACAAAAACATATTTTATATACATGTACAGGTCCCTTATGGTAATAGGAACATTTAGTTGTACCACGAATGCGCACATATTCAATTCTACGAAATTGCACTTGATTTTTATCAAATTTTGCTGTTTTTCATCAAAAAGTTGATTATGACGTCATTTTGTGATGTTATGGTAAATTGCATGGAAATAAATCAACAAAATTCAACTCATAATTTAAAAACATGGATATTCCTCTGCCTTTTGGTAAATTTTGAACACATTTTAAGAATGTTTATTTTTTTGGACAATTCTGGTCCTTATCGCCCCTACTCCTTTTGCATTTTTAGGGGATATATCATGAAAACCATAAGGGATAAATAATTAATATGTGAAGCAAAAATGTTCAGTACTATCAGCTCTACTGGCCTGCAAAGTTTCATGAAAATTGAATGGTGTATGTGGGAGTAATCAGGCTTCTCCCCAGAAAATTTTTAAAGCACTTTTAGCGTGTGAACGCCATTTTCGCAGATTCACGACACAGCGTTCCTTTCATCAGTTAGCATACATAATTAACAATGCAGTGTTAATTGTAGGATGCATGTCATTGTTAATATTATGTGTATTTCTTTCATTTTGTTTAGCTTGTGTTTTACTACATATGTAATACATACTGACAGGGATTGGGAAGGCCTTGATTTTGCCCCTTAGAATCAGAAATGACCCCTTCTCATTTCATAATTTTATGTCGAATGTTAAGAAATGGCCTCTTCAGATTTTCAAATTTGATGAAAAAAACATGAAAATGGCCCCTCTAAAAAATTTCCTTCCCAACCCCTGCGATACATGTATATGTATTTCTTTATTACTTTGCATTTACTAATTATAATTATTTTAAAAGCATTGAACAGGGGGGAAATTGTGAACTAGATGGTGCATTCGATGGAATGCGTATGTCGCCTGCTTTGAATTCATTGGAGAATAACAAACTAAGTCGGTAAACAGACGGTAGGGATCGCAGAGGACTCAAATCATACAGGGCGGTATGGGATCAATAGCTGAAGCTGCATACTAAATATTGAGTGGCTATGATGAGTAGTTCCTGAGAAAAGTGTGACGAAAATTTTCACTTAAGACCATAAATGCTAAAAAACATACTAATTAGGCAAACAGAAAGTTGGGGTCGCAGAGGTCTGAAATAGCATAGTGCGATATGGGACCATTAGCTGAGGCTGCATACCAAATATCGAGTGGCTATGATGAGTAGTTCATGAGAAAAATGTGACAAAAATTTTTCACTTAAGACCATAAAAGTCGGTAAACAGGAAGTGGGGGTCGCAGAGGTCTGAAATTGCACAGCGTGGTATGGCACCAATAGCTGAGGCTGCATACCAAATATCAAAGGGCTATGATGAGTAGTTCCTGAGAAAAGTGTGACGAAAATTTTCATTTAGGCCATAAATGCTAAAAAAATTACTAAGTCGGTAAACAGGAAGTAGGGGTCACAGAGGTCTGAAATCGCATAGCGCGGTATAGGACCAATAGCTGAGACTGCCTACCAAATATCAAGGGGCTATGATGAGTAGTTCCTGAGAAAAGTGTGACGAAAATTTTCACTTAAGACCATATTAAAATGCTAAACAAGACCAATTACATGTCAGGACCTGCGTCACCGTCATACTATTTTGTGCGAAACTTATGTACAGCTTGAAAATTATTAAGTTGAAAATGCATAATAGAGTATCCTTCAAACATCTCAAATGTGTTAAAAATAGGTGGTAAAAACTTAATCAACTTTATCAATCTAATGTTTCTAATGCTAAGGTCCTTCAATTCTAGAATACTTCATGAGTAAAAGATATATAAGCATCAATGTCAATATAATTTCTGAAAAAGAAAGCAAAGTACAACATACATGTACTTAAAATCAAATTATTATATCATACTACGCTTTTAAAAAGGAATCTGTAATTCTTAAAGCATCAATAATTTCAATGTACCCATATTTCAATAGAGTTATCCACCTTTGTACATTGAAATTTTTTTGTGAAAAATGGCTAAGTCCAAACATAGCAAAAATCACATTATTTGTGATAAAAAAGCAGAGTCCAACACAGTAAAAATCAAATTATTATATTATAATACTCTTTAAAAAGGACTCTGTTATTCAACATTGCCAATTATTCAAATATTGTGATAGAGTTATCCCTCTTTGTACAGTATAATTTTATTGTGAAAAATGGCTAAGTCCAAAAACGGCAAAAATCACATTAATTTTTTTTTAAATTTCTCCAAAATAGGAGGTGCACATCTTCAATATATATATATAATCACTATGTAAAGTTTGAATGATGTAGGTTGAATACTTTTTGAGTTACGGATTACACAAAATTTTGCGACGGACGGACGGAGTCGAGCGACTACTAGACCTGCTTTCACCGTTGGTGACGCAGGTAAAAATGATGAAGTCGGTAACAGGAAGTAGGGGTCGCAGAGGTCTGAAATCGCATAGCGCGATATAGGACCAATAGCTGAAGCTGCATACCAAATATCGAATAGCTATGATGAGTAGTTCTTGAGAAAAGTGTGACGAAAGTTTGTGACGGCGACGACGACGCAGGACGACAGATGGTATCCCTATATGCCGACTCTGCTAAAGCAGGCGACATAAAAAAGGCAAAACAATTAACTATAAGCATGATAAGTATGCATTACACCTCCATTAGTGATTGAAAGTGCAAACCTGGTTGATAGGCCTGTGCATATATCATCACTGCACAGAATTGCCAATTTTCATGTATATCAAGAATTATAGGGAAACTACATGTGTATGCATGTAGGGAATCCTCAAATTAATACAAAAAATTGACATCCTGAACTAAGCAAAAATTGACATTAAATTTCCACAGCCAATACATGTAACTGTACATGTACCTTGACTTTCTTATATTAACCCTTTCACCGACAGTTCCCAGTCTACCGGGATCTAGAAAAGTAACGTCGAGACGACAGTTCCCGGTTGACCGGGATTTGCGGTATAGGTTTTTGTATGTCCGTAATATGGCGCGAAAACGGAGTTATCGTTCTTTGGCGGTCTTCCGGTTTGAAAGGCAAATGTCGGGCGGTACCTCGAATGACCGACTAACACTGTTATTATCCGAATAACACATGTAATGACCGAATAACACTTCAAATATCAATATTAACACATTTGAGTGACTTTTAAACATATATTATTGAATAAAATTATAATAGAAGTGTATTTTATAACCTAACCAGATGCTCCGCAGGGCGTAGCTTTATACGACCGCAGAGGTTGAACCCTGAACGGTTGGGGCAAGTATGGACACAGCATTCAAGCTGGATTCAGCTCTAAATTTGGATTGTGATTAAATAGTTGACACAGCATAGGTTTCTGACACAGAATGAATGTGTTCTAATGAACTTAAAATTTTTGTTTTCTCTTAGAGCAATTCACTATGCTGTTGAATATTAATCCTCTCAAAAAAATGTTTGAAGAAATTTTCTTTTTTATTATGAAATTTCAAATGAGAAAAATTGAACCCAATTTTTTTAATCACATCCCCCTTTCCCTTATTCCAAAACTAATCTCAATTAAAATTTCTAATGGAGTTTGCAACAATAACTACTCATTTAAATACATCATAAAATATTAAGATGTAAAAAAACTGCTTGTTATCACTGAATGGTAAAGATTATTTTAATTTATCAGTTGGTAGTAAAAAGTGAATATACATTGTATATTGTATATAACAAAGATTTAAGTTGATTCTGGACAAAGAAAGATAACTCCAATTAAAAAAAAATCTTGCTATTGCACAATATTTTGCAATTAGATATTTCTTGCTTACTATTCTGGACAAAGAAAGATAACTCTAATTAAAAAAAAATTTGCTATTTCACATAATATTGTGCAATTAGATATTTCTTGCCATTGCGCAATACTGTGCAATTGAAAAGACTTGCTATTGCACAATACTTAATATAATAATTTTAGATCCTGATTTGGACCAACTTGAAAACTGGGCCCATAATAAAAAATCTAAGTACATTTTTGGATTCAGCATATCAAAGAACCCCAAGATTTCAATTTTTGTTAAAATCAGACTAAGTTTAATTTTGGACCCTTTGGACTTTAGTGTAGACCAATTTGAAAACAGGACCAAAAATGAAGAATCTACATACACAGTTAGATTTGGTATATCAAAGAACCCCATTTATTCAATTTTTGATGAAATCAAACAAAGTTTAATTTTGGACCCCGATTTGGACCAACTTGAAAACTGGGCCAATAATCAAGAATCTAAGTACATTTTTAGATTCAGCATATCAAAGAACCTAACTGATTCATTTTTTGTCAAAATCAAGTTTAATTTTGGACCCTTTGGACCTTAATGTAGACCAATTTGAAAATGGGACCAAAAGTTAAGAATCTACATACACAGTCATGACAGTTAGATTCGGCATATCAAAGAACCCCAATTATTCAATTTTGATGAAATCAAACAAAGTTTAATTTTGGACCCTTTGGGCCCCTTATTCTGTTGGGACCAAAACTCCCAAAATCAATACCAACCTTCCTTTTATGGTCATAAACCTTGTGTTTAAATTTCATAGATTTCTATTTACTTATACTAACGTTATGGTGCGAAAACCAAGAAAAATGCTTATTTGGGTCCCTTTTTGGCCCCTAATTCCTAAACTGTTTGGACCTAAACTCCCAAAATCAATACCAACCTTCCTTTTGTAGTCATTAACATTGTGTTTAAATTTCATTTATTTCTATTTACTTAAACTAAAGTTATTGTGCGAAGACCAAGAATAATGCTTATTTGGGCCCTTTTTTGGCCCCTAATTCCTAAACTGTTGAAACCAAAACTCCCAAAATCATTCCCAACCGTTCTTTTGTGGTCATAAACCTTGTGTCAAAATTTCATAGATTTCTATTAACTTAAACTAAAGTTATAGTGCGAAAACCAAGAAAATGCTTATTTGGGCCCTTTTTGGCCCCTAATTCCTAAAATGTTGGGACCAAAACTCCCAAAATCAATACCAACCTTCCTTTTGTGGTCATAAACCTTGTGTTAAAATTTCATAGATTTCCATTCACTTTTACTAAAGTTAGAGTGCGAAAACTAAAAGTATTCGGACGACGACGACGACGACGCAGACGACGACGCCAACGTGATAGCAATATACGACGAAAATTTTTTCAAATTTTGCGGTCGTATAAAAATGATTTACAAGTTGCAGGTAAGTTAATATTGATCATTATAAATTTATGGATATCGGTGTGTACTTCCAAGATGGCGACCAAGGAAATCGTATGGAATGAATAAAAGAAAGATTGCATATGCCTCCAAAGGAAAACGCTATGAAAATATAGTATTAAAAAAATTACTGTATATTCAGAGAATTGTCTAATAATTGTTTTTCAGAAAGGATTTGAAAATTTAACCAGTACATCAAAGCAATGCAATTACTCCAATCACTAATTACTTTTCATAACAATTTACTCAACATTAAATAAAATGTAATTAAGAATTTTCACATATTCAATTCAAATTTAATCAAAAAATTATAATACTTGATTGTTTTAATAAAAACAAAGCTTCTGAATAGATGATTCGTATGTTTCGTTCTAATAAAATTTTCTCAAAACTAAATTAAAGATTTTCATTGGCAAATATAAATGTTTTTACAAATTCAATATTTATTTTATTAAAGTCTCACTACTTGCAAAAAATCTCGGATATGTTCCTTACATTGTAACTACAATCCCCTTCCCTTTCATGAATGTGACCTACCGAATTAGACCATTTACCGGATTTGTTATCACATAAGCAACACGACGGGTGCCGCATGTGGAGCAGGATCTGCTTACCATTCCGGAGCACCTGAGATCACCCCTAGTTTTTTGGTGGGGTTCGTGTTGTTTATTCTTTAGTTTTCTATGTTGTGTCGTGTGTGCTGTTGTTTGTTTGTCTTTTTCATTTTTAGCCATGCGTTGTCAGTTTGTTTTAGATTTATGAGTTTGACTGTCCCTTTGGTATCTTTCGTCCCTCTTTTGCAATACATAAATATACAGTACATACAGAGTATATACACAATATAAAACAAACAATACACAAATATCAAATACAAGTACCATTCTATTAAGAATTATGAGAGGCTGTAAAACAATTTCCATATAAAACTAGTTAAAATACATACGAGACGTGGCGTGAGGGCTCCACTTTGGTGGTCTAAGATGAACACGTTGAGGGATTGTATGCAATCTTTCTTTTATTCATTCCATACGATTTCCTTGGTCGCCATTTTATTCAATAATATATGTTTAAAAGTCACTCAAATGTGTTAATATTGATATTTGAAGTGTTATTCGGTCATTACATGTGTAATTCGGATAATAACAGTGTTATTCGGTCATTCGTGTTACCCAATGTCGGGCGGTGTTTTTGTTGAAAACCGGGTGAAAAAAGACGAAATATTATTGATTTTACGGCAATTTGAAGTTGGAAAACCTTTTTATTTCAAATTTTGGAAAGCATGTTAGGTCTGAACATGGGCGATTTCGCGTTGAATACTTTTTTCCAGCTGGAAAGGATCGAAATAGACTTTGGATTTGACACGTACACTGTTTGGATCAAACTTTATCCAATCTTTTGGTAAATATATCGGAATTTTAAGTCAATTTGGACAATTTTAACGGCAATCTTGAAGTTTGACTTGTAAATGGCGGAAAGTCGGCTTTATTTAAATAATTTCGGTTCCAACTTTGAGAAAAGATTGAAAACGTATTTTTGTTGTTTTCTTCAATAAATGATGGACTTTTTATTTATTATTAAAACAATTTATCAACATTAAATGTGAAAACTCCATGTCTGACATTACTGCCAGGGAAGCCATCGTCTGAGAGTAACTTCCTGTAGGGGAACCAATCGGTGAAAGGGTTAAAATAAATTATTTAGTCCTCTAATTATCAATTTGTACTTACCATTTGAATTAAGGCATGCTTAAGATGCAGCAAAAGGTTTGTTATTTGAAGCCACAAGTTTGGTGGGACAATTTCAAAGCGGTTTCCCTCTGTATTAAGATCTAGATTTGGTCCCTGCAGCATGTTCCTGGTTGGAGCGTTGGGCCAATCTACTGACATAAACAAATCACTTCTGATAGCTGCCTTAACAAAGCCATCATTCACTTTCTGAAAGTGTATACCAGTGATCTCTGACTTCTCATTACCATACACTTCGGGTAGTATATCTCTACCAATTGAAAGACAAGGTACTTTTCCTGCAAACCTGAAATATGAAAAATATTGAGTATGCTCCAATGAGAGATTCACATGGCATTTAACATTTAATACTAATTTGTATATTCTCTAAAATAAAAGTGACATATAACAAATCAATTTATAGGTATTTATTTTATCCAGTGCTCATAACCCTACAATATTCAAACTAGATGGAGCAATCCAGGGATAGCATTTGTTGCCTGTGCTGTGCATAAGTTATCGGTAAACAGGAAGTAGATGACATAGAAGCATAAAATCAGAATATGGTTCTATAGTATTAAGACTTGTGTAAAGTTTCAAGCCTCTGCCGTTTTAAGTTCCTCAGAAAACTTCAAAAGTGTGGCGGAAATTTTTTGTGACGCAGGACGACACATGGTACCAAAGCAATCCCTATATGTCGCTCCAGCACACATAGTAGCCGACATAAAAATCATAATAATTCCATGGAGACCCTGAATGATCTTGACCGAAAGGTCAGGCGAGCTAAAAATAGGTGTGTTTCCTATTTCCCGACCCTACCTAATTTTTCGTCCCTACAAACATGTACCCTAGAGTTTTTTTCACCATTTTCCATTAAGTCAAGATTTTTCTCCCATAGAGCAAAAAAAAATTACAAAAAAAAAATTAAAATTGTACTTTCCCTACCTATTTTTTTCTGGCATGCAATAGGAAACACACATATTTTTTTGTTTGGCCCAATACCCTATAGAACATTTGAGTATGGTTTGGTTGAAAATGGTTCAGTAGTTTAGGAGGAGTTAACGTTTGAAAAATGTAACGTTTTTCGGTCACTTTTGTGACATTTTTCAAAATGGCCACCAATCGCTTCCAACCAATTTTGATATTTTTCATAAAGTTCTAGTACATGTACTAATAAGTCTCTACCAACATACCAAGTTTCATCAAATTTGGTTCAGTAGTTTCTGAGATACAAGCATTCAAATGCGGTTTTGGGGTACCCCTCTTTGAACAACAGCCATTTTGAAAAAATTTTAAACGATAGGATTGTAGCCAATACCCTATAGAACAATTGTGTAAAGTTTGATTGAAATCGGTCCAGTAATTTAGGACAAGTTAAGGTTTGAAAAAGTTTACAGACAACGACGACAGACAACGGATGCCAAGTGATGGAAATACCTCACATCACGTGACATGGTATTTCGGCCAGGTGAGTTAAAAAGAAAGAATTTGCTGGAACAGAGAAAGTAATGAAAACAATATCTAAAAGGGTAACAAAAACATTTTAATGTTCGGCGGAGGAAACTAAAACAGTAAATGAATGGATTGAGGGCAAAAATAGCCACATTGGCTGTTTTTTTTCTAAATGTATGATTAACTGCTGAAATAACTCCAAATTTTTACTGGCGCGAAGGTACATGTATTTTTACTGGAAATGACCGACGATCCGGTAAGTTAGTTTTCGCATACAATTTGACTTTCACCAAAAATTCCGTCAACACAACAACAGGAAAGTAAAAATAAACTGTGACAAAGCTATTGTATTTACATGTATGATTGCTATGTTAGCAATTAGGCAAGGAAGAGACGTTTAATATAAGGCTCTGGGCAAGGCCTACATGCTTTGTAGATGTGAACTCTCGCAGGGTCGATCTTGAGAAGTTGAGTTGATATGCAACTTCGGTCGCCTTAATGGTAGAGGTGCTGTCAAAAATTACCTACGACCTCAATTTCCAATGCTTTCCCTTATTTTTTCTCTATCTATGATGATAAAAAAATTGTTCTAACCCTTTCATGGGCGCCGCCATCTTGAATCCCGTTCTCGCAAAGCGAGAATGTGATTCTGTCTTTAATTTCTCCACAAAAGGCACAATTGGCGCCTCGATTGTGTTTTTTATTCACAAAATATAAGGATATATATTCAGTCTTCGAAATTGGGCCGAACCGACTGGAAACATACCTGCCAACAATTGAAAATGCTCATGGGGGTTTTCGCGTGTGAAATTTCATGGACACTCAAGAAACACATTTAATAGGGGGTTCAAATGCTTTAGGATGTTGTTTTATTGATTCTTTATGATATTACAAGCCTATTGCAAACATTTTTGTTTGATTTTATTAAAAATTGTGAACAAAATTGCACTTTGAAAATTATGATTTTAAAGCTCTCATGGGGTTTTTTGGCGGAAAACCCCCACAAAGAGTGAGACTTGGCAGGTATGACTGGAAATATCCACCAAAAATTGGTTCGGTCCAGTTAAATTTTGCAATTTTTACACTGAACATATAGGGGAAATTGATACGCTTCCAGTTTGCAAATGATTGTAACGGTCACAATTTTAGCCGCAAACAGCAATTACGGTGTTTCGCAGACTTTTAGACGCTGTCATTCGGGGTAAAAATGAGATGATGACAACATTGAGCAAAGGGACAGCTATTTTATATCAACGATTGTCACGTTTTTAAACCAGAATTACCCCGTTTGGCTAAATTAATGAGTGATCCCGTAAATGCCCAATCCATGTATTCTGGTAATTAAAACTGATGTAAACAACAAAGAAAATCATATGTGCTCGTCACACAAATTTGGTCGCATCAACAGGTAACGCCTGAAAATCATATTAATTTTTTTGCTTAGAGTCACAGGGTTTCGAGGTTAGTATATGTGTACATAGATTAATATTCATTTATATTAATCTATGTACACATATACATACTCCTATCAACACTTGGCCGCTATTTTGGGTATTTAGACGTTTTTCATGTCCGTTCCGGATCCGTTCCAGGTGAAAAAACAACGTTGTGGCAATAAGAGCAAAGGGAGAATTTTTTACAGCATGTTGTAATTTTCATTTTGCACCTACATGTATTTGTGACAAACAGACCCGGTTAGTCGATTTTTGAAGCACTGAGACAATTTTCTAGGGGCTTAAAACAACCTTCTGCAACAAAATAAACAAAATCACTTCACTCCCTATGTAACAACCGGAAACCAGTAAACCAGTTTTCGGTGAAATTTGACCAAAAACCCAAAAAGTGTTGATTGGAGTATTGTACAGGTCCTGTCCAAATACATTTTAGCTTTAGTAGCTAAATTTAGCTATTATAGCTTGATTTAGCTTTCATTTATTATCTCCCTTTGCTGTTTTAATGAAGTTTTCCAAGATCTTTGTTACTGTGGGTAGGTGCACCTTATAATTTGGTGGATAAATTAATCAAATAGTAAGGGGACGACCATTTGATATTCTGGGGGGGGGGCCAGGAGGATTTGTTTTTGATCGTTTATTTATTTTTGTAAACTAAGAGGACAGATTATTCATTTTCTGCAGTATTGAAGCAAGATTTTTCATTTTCATTAAAGCAAGGGACTGATTATTCATTTTTACAACTATATTTTTGATATTCGAAAACATACAACTTTTTAAATGATTTGTTTATAAATAATACATATAGTATAGTCAAGTCATTATATACCATTTAATTAGATTAACCATCCCCCTCTGCAGAAATGAATCTTTTAAATTCCCAACTGCATATACATGTATTTCATACATACATAGTATTAAAGTTTAGTTATAACTAGGCACTTTTTAATGTATTGGCAAACATACTACGCCGAGCGGAGCGAGGCAAAATTTGTTTTGAAGGGTTTTGGAGCCAATGAAGGCTCAAGAAGCTATAGAACAAATGATACAAAATCATGCTTTCTGGGTGTTCCGAAGACCCTTTCATAATCTGAAAATGAAGTTTTGATTAGTGTTGGATAATCGGTTGAAATTACCAACCGATTATCTATTACAATCGGTTGACAACAACCAACCGACTATCGGTTATAATCGCATCATAATACTTTGCCCTTTTTTCAAATGAAATCATGCATTTAGTCTCATTGTACATGTCTAATGTGTATATTCCTTATCATTGCAGAGTTTATATATATTCATATTTGATCTTTTGTTTCCTTTTATATTCTGTTGTACTAAATTATAATCCTGGTACCTTTGATAACTATTTATTCAGCAGAGACAAAACAATGAATTGATAAGAATCAAGATTCATATTGATCTAATAATTACATTTATTACCAACAGTGACACTAACATTTCTAAATTTCAATGGTGTAACTCACAATACAATTTCAATAACATAGCTGTATAAACATTTAATGTTTCTAATTACGGAAAGGTATATAAAGTTTTTAACTTTAAGAAATTTAAGATTAACAGAAAAAAATTAAACAATGCATTTGCATTATAATATATACAGTAAACAAAGGGGATTAAGCCAATGTCTGTTAATTCGTGTATAATGCTTTTTTTTCATTTTTGTGATCATTATTTTTCTGTCAATTGTGTCATTCGTGCGTCTGAACTTATAATTGCAAGAATGCGGAATTATTTCATAGTTGAATCGTATCCGATTCGTGATTCTTATACTTTTCAATATGGCGGACAAATTTCGGAAAATTTACAAAAATAAACGATGTTTGGTCAGCAATTTGGAAAGGAATACGACGTTTTTGATGCTACAAATGGATAAAACATTAATTGCAACACGTTCTAATGAAGCAAAGAAATTATTTTGTCTAAAATCAGAATGATTTTATGTACGCTTTCAAGTAGCAAGTACCGGTTTTGAAAGAAAGTATTTCATACAAAGTTATTAATTTTAAATAATATTCCATCAATCTGCAAATATTTATAGTCAATGCATTTGTCACGTTTATAAAGAAGGAAACTGGTTATGTGTTTAATTATAGGATGTTTGACATTGTTATTGTCATCGATCCTGATATGTTTTGTATTATTTGTTTGACTGCGCATATAAAATGCAAACCGGAAACGGACCGGAAGTTGATAAGCTAAAGGTCCGGACAACTTTAACGACAATCGATCAAACAAAATCCCAATCGATTATCGACATCGCCAGACCAAACCAACTGATTTCCGACTTATTCCGATCATCGGAACAACACTAGTTTTGATTTAATAATTTTTTGACAATATTTTGGTCTCAAAGCAAAATGTATAAATTCAGTGTAAGACTGAAGTTTCTAGGGACAACATCAAAAGACCAATGTGCATGATAAAACAAAAATGGAATTCACATAGTTAAGCCTGTGGCTGCTGTTTTTTTTTTTTTAAACTCATGATCAAGTTCATAACAAAATTACTAGATTACAAAAGGAATGCAACACTAACAGAATATGTAAAGCAAAATTATATCCGGGTGAAATTTGATCCGGAGGAAAAAATGTCACAGTAGTTGTTGTTATTTTTTTATCCGGAGGAAAATATTTCCCTAGGATATTTTTTCCTTTGCCGTGAAATTCTATCTGGGTAGTTAACTTATTAAATAGTTATTAGAAAAAACTTATCCTTTAAAAATACTATGAAATAACAATAATGTATTTGAAATAAAGCGAAATTGTTAAAAAAATGTATTATAATGGGAAATAATTTAACAAATTATCCTTGAAAAAAATTCCTGAAATATTCAAGTCAATATCATCCTTTTAAAAAGAAAATTATCATGAAACATAGGGAAGAAAACCAGAAGTAATTTCAAAGATCGTAATTGGAAAATAATATCATGATTAAATACGGTTAGTGTAATACATGTAAAAGTGAGTTGTTTTCAGATCTCAGTACAAATATAAATGTAAAAGTAAGGTAGAAATATAGTTGCATTACCACTGTTAACAGTAATAGAATAATTTGATTATGATGATATTTTTAACTATATAAATAGTTTTGTCTGGGGACAGAGATGTAGCTGTTGATTATATGGAAATCAGATAAATCATAGTATAACAATATATTGGAACAAAAGCATGTTTAACAGCTGGATATTTTTTACCTGTGAAATGTTATCTGTCTTATTAAATCAAGTTGTAAGTCATCTTTTTATATAAATGAATATATAAATTATTAAACAAGAATGTGTCCATAGTACACGGATGCCCCACTCCCACTATCATTTTCTATGTTCAGTGAACCGTGAAATTGGGGTCAAAACTTTAATTTGGAATTAAAATTAGAAAGATCATATCATAGAGAACATGTGTACTAAGTTTCAAGTTGATGTAACTTTAACTTCATCAAAAAACTACCTTGACCAAAAACTTTAACCTGAACTTTGCACTATCATTTTATATGTTCAGTGGACCATGAAATTGGGGTCAAAACTATAATTTGGCATTAAAATTAGAAAGATCATATCATGGGGAACATGTGTATTAAGCTTCAAATTGATTGGACTTCAGCTTCATCAAAAACTACCTCGACCAAAAACTTTAACCGGACGGACGAACGGAGGCACAGACGGACGGACGGACGGACGAACGGAGGCACAGACCAGAAAACATAATGCCCCTCTACTATCGTAGGTGGGGCATAAAAATAAGATTAAAGGAAAAATTTTACTATAAAATAGATTCAGAAATATCTTATATTAATATCTTTAAAATATAAATTGCTAATAATTACCTCCCTTTGATAAATTATGCAAATTTGGTCTACCTTTGTGAAACATTTTATAATTATAGTCAGGTATATATTGATTGTGAGTAACTTACATAGTAGTTAATGGGACTCTATTTCACACGGCTCTGTGAAATATTGTACGTCAAATATATACCGGTACATACTATCCGCATAACACAGATAGATTTTCACTCCTCTGGAAAAAATCAACCTGTGAAATACCATGCCTGGAAAAAAATTACCGGGACAAATTATCCTCAGGATAAAATATCACCGAGGAAGAAATAAACCGTTACAAATACAGAAGGGCAATCAATGAACAAAAGACAAATAAATAAGAAACATTGATCCCGAAAAATCAGGGCTATAAGTCTGAGGGAAAACAGAACTTTCTTCTTGCAAGGCCGTGAACACAATTTGATATGGAGACAAGCGTTTGGTTTTGAAATTTCCTACATGTAGTTACGGCCCTGTTAAAATAAAGGTGAGGTAAGGTTTCTTGAGACAATATACTTCAAGTTAAATGAAACAAATTTTCAGACATTTCAAGTATATTTAAATAATATTTATACTTTTATTATTAAAAAAATTTGGGAAGTGTTTCCCGATTTTTTTCGGGAAAAAAGATGAATTTATGAAGAATCTGGTGCCATCTCATACTTTCGATTAGATCTGCTGAGTTATTTATTTTCTATACATTGCAAGTCAGGTAATTCATTTTCAAACTACCACAGAACAAACCATTTATTTTTGTGATTATCAAGGCTGAGTTATCTATTTTCAAAATCCTCCTGCCCCCCCCCCCCCAGAATATCAAATGGTCGTCCCCTAATGCAAACATTGACAGCAAAAAATGAGACTTTTGCCGTCAAAATATTTTTTCAACTTTTTACTTGAAATGTGTGTAAAAATGGTCAAAATTAAATCAACGGTAGACTATTTAAATTTTTAACCGTATCAGGCGTATGTTGAAGAAGTGATTCCTGAACCCGTCTGCATAAAATAAACATGCTCCTCCCAGAAATTACAATGTTGAAGACATTTACGATTAATTCTGACAAAGGGAGATAATCATGAAAGCTGAATAAAGCTATAATAGTTAAATTTAGCTACCATAGCTAAAATGTATTTGGACAGGACCTGTTGTACTGACCTCGAAACCCTGTGCTTATAGTCCCTTTGAGATCGTGGTCCAAATACAAATAAAAATACCCATTTGCGATTTCGCAGCTAGGAAAGGCCTATTCCATGTTATATTCTTCTAAAGAATCCGTCGCTCCAATACCTACCTTGCATTAAACATGTGATAATCACAAAGCCCATCAACATCCCGCGCCATTCTGTATCTGTATCTGTATTAGGAAATCCCTCCTTCAAAGGAGCACTTCATAATGAATATATATGTCTATACACACTTAGTTTGAAAATATAAAAAATAAAAATATAAATGTACGCCCCGTGGGGTGTACGTTGGCTACAGTCTTTGACTCTTGCTCTTGCTAGACGATAAGGTCTTTAAGAGTTCGTTTCTCTTGGCATGTAAAGCATAGCATAATTTTCTGGATATGTATTCTACCATAAAACAATGGTCAGTGCATTTGCATCTACAACCACAAGCACATAATAAGTGACTCGGATCTAAAATGAGCTGTGCGTCTATTACAACGTTGGTAAGATTAAAGCATTTGGTACAGCTATATTTTTATGTTTTATGTTATTTAAGATTTTATGTTATTAGAATATTTACTGGATATATTCTATTTACAGTTATTATAATTTGTAATATGCTAGTTTACTCAGCATGCTCAGTTAGAACATTTCTTATTGTTTATATCTTTTCTATTGGTCAGTATGATTTAGGCGGGAATCTTTTGTTTAACTATTCTTTGTTCTGGTCACTTGGCTAAAATATTTATATGAAGTGGTAGCCATTTTCTTCAGCTCTATTGGAAGTTGTTATATCTTTAATTTGATATTGAAATAGTCTAGGACTTTCATATTCTTTTATAAGGTCAGTTTATTACTAATATATTCATTACAATAACATTCAAGTTTTAATGTTCAAGAGTGAGTGATATACAAGTGTATAATTGTATGAATAGGTGACCGTATTATGAAAGGTGTGTGCGATTGATTAAATAGTAAAGTTATGTGTAAACTATTCATAACTCATAAAGTAATAAAGATAAACTTGATAATATAGTTTTATTTGTAAGATTTAATAAACTATATAAATCCTACATAAAACTGGTAAAAGTATGATTTATACTTTAATTTCTAGTAACATTGATATATAATCTATTTTAACAGTTTGTATGAGTGAGCGTTAAATGATTTTATACTTCTTTAAAGTTAATACAAGTAAATATTTGATTAACCAGATTTAAGGATAGATAACTCTGATTATTCTAATCTAGCAGTATAAATAAGGTTTCTATGATTTTAATATTTTGTCTTCAGGTTATATTATTGAAACAGAATGTAAACTGATTCAAATCAATCAGTTGGTGAAAAGACCTTTGCACTACATGTGAGGTATGTTTATATGTATACAGTTTGTATTGTTCATGTTACTTTTATGTTGCTTTGCTTAAATGTATTGTCTGCTTTGTGTAACTGTTGCAAAACGGAATGTCTTGTTTGCACTTACAATTGCGTGTTATTATTATGTTTAACTAACTATTTTTGGTATGATACTACAAGCGTAGCTATGTATTAGCTGTGAACCTAGTCTGTCGTTGCATATTTCACAATGCACTAATTACAGAGAAATATAGAATGTACTTATTTAATACAGAATTCGGAATGGTGTAATATCGTTTTGTGTAGCTTGTAAAACTATTATTTTAAGGGCAAAGGAAATCTACAGTTTTCTTCTATGCATATAGATATATTGATTTTATAGTAATTGATAATTACTACTGATTGAATTGTATAAGAATTTTTATGGTAACTATAATCAATGTCATTGTTCACTGTTGTGTTTGTTTGATGTTTTGTCTATACATGTGTGTTCATATAATATGTCATATAGATTTGAACTTTGATTTTTTTTTAAAAAGCGAACTTTGAAAAAAAAAAACTTTGATTTTTTTTTACGTTTGTAAACTTAGAAACATTTAGATAATTAGCATCAGAAAACAAATTTGAAATTTTACGATTTGGTTTAACTGATTTAGAGTTATTACATACAGTGATTGTACAGTAGTTGTAATAGTATATAGACATTTATATATGATGTGTTTGTACATGTTGTAATTGTACTTTGATTTTTTTTTTTTGTAATTGAGACTTGACCCCTTTCCCCCATTTATTTACCCAACCCCCAGGGTGAGGTCAAGGTCAACCGGAACCGGAAGTTGTATACACAAAGCTTGTTTACATTAGCAACCACTTATTACACTAAGCTTTACTGATTTAGATAGACTTTTGCACAGCTGAAACTTACTTTGTACATACACACATACACTTAGGGTGTACATTTAAAATATTTTAAAATATTTTTACACACTTTACATATCAAGTTGGACTTAGACTTGACATAGTCATACATCAATACACACATGATTGATTGATTGTAGCTATTACATACACAGTTACAGTTACTTGTTTACTTGTGCATATTTACTTACATACACATACACATAGCATACCTAGTACCCTATACCTTATAGTTGATACTTGTACTTTATTTGTGTTATATGTGATATAGTGTATTACTATATTTGTATTGTCATTGTGTATTGATAGATTGTATTTGTGTGTTGTCACTGTGCATTTATACTGACTTTTGTGTTTTGATACTTAGTGTACATTGTGTTTATGTTGAATATTTGTATGATGATTCATTGTTGTGTGTCATATTGATATAATTCAAATTTTGAGTTTACATATAAATAGGACATAAAGTAGTTAAATCTTAAACTTTAATAGATACATATTAAAAGTTTAGATAGAGCAGTAGTGAGACTAAATACCTTGTAACACTTTTTCACTTTAACATTATTAACTATCCTTATCCCTCAAGCATGACACTATTACCCACTTTAGCACTTGTCTGTTAGTTAATTCTTTCAGGACTTAGTGAGTTATTTTTTTTCAGAGTTTGGGTAGATTATTAGTGTGTTTATTGTAGTTGAGTTTAGTCTTGATTGGTTTTTGAGGTGATTTATATTGGATTTGTCTATTGCCATACTCTAGTCTTATATTTGTATACTGACTTTACCATACTTATAGATAGTTGATATTATTATATATAAGTACTTTCTTTTGAGTTGAGTGTAAACGTAGAAGCTTTACAACTCAAATCCAAGTTTAGATATTGTATCAAGTAAGTAAGACATTTTGAATGTACTTATTGTGTTCATATTGACTAGATTGCATTCATTAATCTTGATTCATTTTCAGTTGCATTGATTTATATTTATATATACACATTCATAATACTAATTACTTTAGTTTGAATTTCAGATAGTAGACATACATCATACTTATTGTACTTAGTACATATTTCTTTGCATAAATTTATTAATAAAATTTATTTTTACAGGACATATTTCATATGTAGTTATTTGATTGATTTTTTTTTCTTTCTCCTACATTTAGATTACTTTAGTTAATAGCCTATCTTACTTTTCAGATTACTTACAAACTATTGTTTGTCATTTATTTACTATTTTTCATTGGCTATAGTTAGATAATCTTTAAGTACTTGACATTTTTGTCATATAGTTAGCTTTATTTCACACTATTACTAGTTATACTTGGATTTATACGACATAATCATGCCAAAAGAAAATACAATATCGGAAGAGGATTTCACACTCTTGCAATTACTCAAGAAGGAAGTAAAAGAGAAACCAAAAGGAGATGATGTTCAAGGATTGAAAGACTGGATGAAAGAATACTTAGCCACTAGTGGAGAAATAGTTACACCGAAAGAGGAATCACAAGAGAAGGACACATCTAAAACCAAGACAACTGTCACATATACTAAGATGAGAGATCCACCCAAAGTAACAAATTTTTCAGGATCCAACAGCAAGGGTGAAGCCACTTATGCCTTTTGGAGATATGAAGTTTGTGGACTCATGGAAGATAAAGTACACGACACAGATAACATCAGCTATGCTGTACGCAAGTCACTTAAAGGAGAAGCAGGAACTATTGTTATGCACCTTGGTCCTAAAGCTAGTCTACCAGATATCATACACAAGTTGGACAGCATTTATGGAGATGTAGAAAAGAAAGAAGACCTACTTGCTCAATTCTACAGAGCCAGACAGGGTGATGATGAAAGTGTAACTAAATGGAGTTGCAGATTAGAGGATATTATTGGGAAAGCAATTGAGAAAGGAATGGTACAACACAAGGATGCCAACACTATGCTACATTCCATGCTATGGTCAGGACTTAAAACAGAACTTAAAGATATATCTGGACATAAGTACGATACGATCAAAGACTTTGATGAACTGAGGATAGCACTGAGACATATTGAGAGAGATCATGAGGAAAGGAAAACATCAAAGAAACCACAAACAGCCAAAGCTGCAGGAATATCAGAACCTATCAACAATACATCTGAATTTGAAGAAGTTAAAGGACTTATTCAACAACTCACCACAAGATTTGATAGAATGGAAACAGATTATAGAAGACGAGGAAGAGGCTATAGTAACTACAGAGGTCAGAATAACAACAGATATATCGATACCAGACAACAAAGATGGCAAGACCGATCTAAACCACAAGCTTCATCAGCCAACCAGGATGAACGAAGATGTTTTAGATGTGGAAAACCAGGTCACTTGAAGTTGGGATGTATTGAGAAACTGGATAAAGATGGTAAACCTTTAAACTTCAAGAAGTCTATGGAGCAGGACCATCGATAGACTTATGTACATCAGGAACAGCATCAGGTCCTTATAGTTTACCACCAGGATTGTATGGAAAGCCAACAGAAACTGAAGTTGTACTTTATGGAAAAACAGTGAAGACTTTACTTGATACAGGATCAACAGTATCTACTATCAGTCATACATATTACCACAGCAACCTAACAGATATACCTTTACTACACATGAACGAGCTACTTGATATTAAATGTGCTGATGGAAAACAACTACCATATGAAGGGTATCTGGAAACTGAAATTATTCTCCCACATCAGACCAACACTTATCCATGCTTACTGTTAGTGATACCGGATAGCAACTATCACACTCAGATACCATTGCTTCTTGGAACTAACACTCTTCAACCAGTCATGGAGTCATTGAAAGATCAACATGGGACAAGATTTCTACAGTCATGCAACTTAACAACACCATGGTACTTGACTTTTCGATCCATCACACTTAGAGAAAAGGAACTTAGCCGCAATAACAACGCATTAGCTATAGTCAGAAATGCTGTGAACAAACCTGTTACCATCAAACCAAATTCAACCATAAAGATAGAAGGATACACTGATAAAGAGATACCATACAGTACAACTGCAGCAATGTTACATTCATCTGAACTTCAACCGAATTGGAAAGATTTAGATATAGAACCTATACTTTTGGATTACAGATACAGGAACAACGGAAAGATATACGTTCAGATTGCAAATGTTACCACAAGGACTATTACCATCCAACCAAAAGCTGTCTTATGTGCAATACAACCAGTCAACATTGAACAACAACCAACAGATACTTCATTAACATCATCAATACTTGAACAAGTGGAAATTACAGAAAGTGACTTAACCGAAGATCAACTAGAAAGAGGGATAGAATTCATCAAATCATTTGAAGATATATTTGCCAAGAATGATGAAGATATTGGAAACACAGAAGTGAAACACCACATTGATTTGCTTGATACCAGACCATTCAAACAACGATATAGAAGAACTCCACCAGCCATGTACGATGAAGTTAAGTCACATCTTCGACAACTATTGTCAATTGGTACCATCAGACCATCACACAGTCCATATGCATCTAACGTGGTACTTGTACGTAAGAAGAATGGGAAACTGAGACTGTGTGTAGATTACCGTCAATTAAACAACCTGACAATAAAGGACAGCTACGCTTTACCAAGAATAGAAGATCTGCTCGATTCGCTAGCTGGAAGTACATTTTTTACCTGCGTAGATATGAAAAGTGGTGGAGATTCTGGAAGAGCACAAAGAAAGGACTGCATTTACGGTAGGTCCACTGGGATTCTTCGAATACAACCGGATGCCATTTGGATTGACCAATTCACCTGCCACGTACCAGAGGATGATGGAAGAATGCTTATCTGACTTACATCTCAAGATCTACTGTATCTTCATCGATGATGTCATCATCTTTGGAAAGACCTTCGAAGAACAGCTAGAAAATCTTCGCCTTGTTTTCGAAAGGATACGTCAGCACAACATGAAGTTAGCACCCGATAAATGTTCCTTCTTCAAGAGGAAAGTCAAGTACGTCGGACATGTTGTATCAGCAGATGGTGTTGAGATCGATCCAGCAAAGACAGAGAAGGTAGTGAGTTGGCCTAAACCTACTAACCCGGAAGATGTCAGGAGATTTCTAGGATTTGTTGGCTATTATCGACGATTCATCAAACAGTTTAGCCAAATCAGCAAACCACTTTCCGATTTGATGCCAAATCCAAATGTAAAGAAATCATCAAAGAAACACCAACAGAAACCATGGCAATGGGGAGAAGAAAAGGAGTCGGCATTTAAGACGTTGAAGGAGTTGCTTATATCAGCACCTATACTAGGATACGCCAACAGTGAATTACCTTATGAACTGCACACAGACGCCTCCGGTACAGCACTAGGAGCAGTTTTATACCAGGAACAACAGGGAATTAAGAGGGTAATCAGCTATGCCAGTAGAGGTCTTACAAAGTCGGAAAAGAGATATCCACCGCACAAACTGGAGTTTCTAGCACTAAAGTGGACAGTTAGCGACAAATTCAAAGATTATCTCTATGGAAGCAACTTCACGGTACTTACAGATAACAACCCCATGACCTATGTGCTTACAACAGCAAAGCTTGATGCCACTGGACACAGATGGTTGGCCGCTTTAGCCGCATTCAACTTCAACATAGTTTATCGTCCAGGAAAAAAGAATGGTGATGCAGATGGACTTAGTCGTCTACCACAACCAACTGACAAGGATTCCACCAACAGAGAGACTATCTCCATAGAATCTGTAAAGACCATCTGTAACTCTATTCTTCCAGGAGCATACATTGACAGTCTTGCTGTTAACCCAACTGTAATACCATCACAGGAAGAAGATATACCGGATACTGAAACAGTTGATTGGGCAGCTGCACAAGCCATGGATACTACCATCAAGCCTCTTATAAAGTATGTCATCGAAGGAAAGAAACCGACAACTGCAGATATTGGACCAACACCACTACTGCGACAGTTCCAATACCTCAAGATGAAAGATGGTGTACTTTACAGAGAAGTTACTATTGGAGAAGACAGGAAGTCACAGTTAGTTCTGCCATCAGAAAACATCAGCGTTGTATTAGAGGCACTTCACAACGACATGGGACATCCCGGAAAGGATAGGACTCTGTCACTGATTCGTGACAGATTTTACTGGCCTGGGATGGACAAAGATGTGGAGGATTGGATACAACAGTGTGGCAGATGCATAAAGAGAAAACACCAGCCCGTCAGAGAGCACCTTTGGTCAGCATTGAAACTCAGTTTCCACTTCAACTTGTCTGTTTGGATTTTCTCACACTGGAGCAGTCAAAAGGAGGTCACCAGAACATACTGGTTATTACCGACCATTTCACCAGATATGCTCAAGCAATAACAACCAGAAATCAAACAGCAAAGACCACAGCACAGGCACTCTTTGATAACTTTATTCTACATTACGGAATACCACAAAGGATCCATTCTGATCAGGGAGCTAATTTCGAAAGTAAAGTTATCAAGGAGCTATGCAATCTAACTGGAATGAAGAAGTCAAGGACTACACCCTATCATCCCATGGGGAACGGGATGTGCGAGAGATTTAACCGTACTCTTCTTGGTATGCTTGGAACCTTGGAATCTCATCAGAAAGCCAACTGGAAGCTCTACGTTTCACCCATGGTACATGCGTACAACTGTACCCGTCATGAGTCCACTGGAGTAGCACCCTACTTTCTAATGTTTGGAAGAAACCCAAGACTACCCATCGACTTAGCGTTTGGCCTACATAAAGATACCAAGTTACCAACAACTCAGTATGTAAAGGATCTACGAGACAGATTATCACATGCATACCAACTTGCAGCTGAAGCATCAAAGATTGCACAAGCCAATCAGAAGGAGGGTTACGATCTACGTGTAAGAGGAGCAGCAGTACAGAAGGGAGATCGTGTACTTGTAAAGATTGTGGCTTTTGACGGCAAGCACAAACTATCGGATACATGGGAAGATACTCCATATGTAGTCATTGACCAGCCGAATTTAGATATTCCTGTTTTCACAGTTGTCAAAGAGAACGGAGAAGGACGAACAAGGAATCTCCACAGGAATTTATTGCTACCTGTCGGGTATATCAGAGAAGAAACACCAACTGTTATACCAAAACCAGTTCCAAGACCAAGGACAAGATTACAGAGGACAATAGCTGAACACCGGACTACTTCAAGTGAATCCAGTGATGAGTCATCTGATGAATCAGTGGATTATTTTGATGTAGACTATGTGCTGGAGAGGACAGTTGACAGTGAACCTACATTCACTGATGAACCAGCTGTAGATGCAACAGAACCAGCACAGGATGCCTTCATTCCATTAGGGGACGCCCAGCCTGAGGGGAACCAAGGGCCAGAAATGGAGACAGCTTCAGGAAGCGCTTCAGATATTGTTGGGGAAGTTATTCCACAGGAGGATACACTTGTAGAACAGGAAGAACAACCCCAGGAACTAGAGATTCACCGGTACCAGTCAGACGATCAGGGAGAGACCGTAAACCACCAGCATGGATTTCTTCCGGTCTGTACGACATCTCAGCTATTGGGACTACCTCTGTTGGTCACACTATCACCAAGGAACATTCGAAGCCAACAGCTGAGTGACAAGAGAAGGCTGAATACATTACATCTTTAGCGAGAACACCATTATTCTCAGGATTACAACGAGAAGCAGCCTTAGCCATTCTAGATATAGTGAACCACCATTAGTTTGAGGAATGACGGGACGTCATTTTATAGCTGGGGGGAATGTGTGGTAGAGCTATATTTTTATGTTTTATGTTATTTAAGATTTTATGTTATTAGAATATTTACTGGATATATTCTATTTACAGTTATTATAATTTGTAATATGCTAGTTTACTCAGTTAGAACATTTCTTATTGTTTATATCTTTTCTATTGGTCAGTATGATTTAGGCGGGAATCTTTTGTTTAACTATTCTTTGTTCTGGTCACTTGGCTAAAATATTTATATGAAGTGGTAGCCATTTTCTTCAGCTCTATTGGAAGTTGTTATATCTTTAATTTGATATTGAAATAGTCTAGGACTTTCATATTCTTTTATAAGGTCAGTTTATTACTAACATATTCATTACAATAACATTCAAGTTTTAATGTTCAAGAGTGAGTGATATACAAGTGTATAATTGTATGAATAGGTGACCGTATTATGAAAGGTGTGTGCGATTGATTAAATAGTAAAGTTATGTGTAAACTATTCATAACTCATAAAGTAATAAAGATAAACTTGATAATATAGTTTTATTTGTAAGATTTAATAAACTATATAAATCCTACATAAAACTGGTAAAAGTATGATTTATACTTTAATTTCTAGTAACATTAATATATAATCTATTTTAACAGTTTGTATGAGTGAGCGTTAAATGATTTTATACTTCTTTAAAGTTAATACAAGTAAATATTTGATTAACCAGATTTAAGGATAGATAACTCTGATTATTCTAATCTAGCAGTATAAATAAGGTTTCTATGATTTTAATATTTTGTCTTCAGGTTATATTATTGAAACAGAATGTAAACTGATTCAAATCAATCAGTTGGTGAAAAGACCTTTGCACTACATGTGAGGTATGTTTATATGTATACAGTTTGTATTGTTCATGTTACTTTTATGTTGCTTTGCTTAAATGTATTGTCTGCTTTGTGTAACTGTTGCAAAACGGAATGTCTTGTTTGCACTTACAATTGCGTGTTATTATTATGTTTAACTAACTATTTTTGGTATGATACTACAAGCGTAGCTATGTATTAGCTGTGAACCTAGTCTGTCGTTGCATATTTCACAATGCACTAAATACAGAGAAATATAGAATGTACTTATTTAATACAGAATTCGGAATGGTGTAATATCGTTTTGTGTAGCTTGTAAAACTATTATTTTAAGGGCAAAGGAAATCTACAGTTTTCTTCTATGCATATAGATATATTGATTTTATAGTAATTGATAATTACTACTGATTGAATTGTATAAGAATTATATTGTTATTATTTCAGGGTCATTTTTGTTAGAATATTGACATCAATTCTGATGAAATAAAGAACCTAAGACCTATCAACGTGTTTGTGTTTATTTAAATACATGGGAAGCACGACTACACAGTTTCTAAAGCTACAAAGAAAGCTTTCAAGTTCATGCAGGTATGGTATGCGGATATCATGCAAAGTCTTACATTCCAGAAGGAAGTGATCTACCGTTTCTGCGGATTCTTTGCATAGTAAGCAGGTTGGATCTACACTATTTTGATTAAATGAAGCTTTGTTGCTTTGAAGATAGTAGGTGCCTGTAAGAAGCTTTAGTTTTGTTTGAAGACGACTTATATCCTGAGATGATGTGCCTACACTTGCAAGACAAGGATGAGTGTTTCGCCAGAGTATATTGTTAGTGGATAGATAATTGAGAGAACTATATAGGGATACTTTTGTTCTCAATTGATCATGCCAGACACTGTCAACTGCTTTTTTTACTTGTGTTTTCCATCAATTTGTGTTGATCGGATTGAGCATTAGATCATGAGCTGAAGGTAGATTATATTGGGCTAGAATGCATCTTGCTTTTGAGAACCAGCTTTGAGAGTTGAAACCAGACATAAGTAGTTGTCGTTCAGCTAGATCCTTTTCTATTGAGGATTCCATTCCACATATTTTGTTATAGATATTTATGACAGCTTTATGTATTGTTCCTTGTATTGGAATTACTCCTGTCATAGTATGGACAGCTGCATCTGCAGTATTATTTGGCAGTGATAGGATTTGTTTCATTGCTTTCCTATAGAATACTTCTAATGGCTCTATGTGTTTTTTGTCTGGAAGTAATATATCTAGTCCATAAATAAGGACAGGTAGGATATATATTTGAAAGATATGTAGACAAGTAATTGGGTTGAGCCCATTCTTTCCGTGAAGACCAGCACCCATTAGGCTATACATTGTCCGTCTGGCTTTAGATATATTTCCTTCAATATGAATGTTGATTGTTTTCTTTAAGTCAGAGCTGTGTTTAATTCCTATATGAGGAGCCGAGCTTGGCTGAAGCATAGCTGTATTATTGATCTCAAATTCAAAGTCTGTATTTCTTGTGGAGGGCACATTTTTCAGTACAAGACTCTTGGTGGGTTGGAGTTTATATTTTTCCTGAATACTGTAGTTTTCAACTGTACTTATCATTGACTGGAGATCTGAAGGTGAATTTGCAACCAGGGCGACATCATCAGCGCAGGTCGGCGAACCACAATATATATTCCCAATGTAGGAACCCAGACCGCTATTTTCCAGTTGGTCTAGAATGTCGTTTATATAAACTTTGTAGAGTTCGGTACTGAGAATTCCACCTTGTCGTACTCCTTGGTGAACAGGGAATGGATTTGATATTAAACCATTCCATTTGATGATGTTATGGCATAAGTACTAAGTTGGCGTATTAAGAGCCAGAGTGTTCCACCTACTCCTGATAAGAAGAGTTTACGATGCAAGCTATCATGGTTGACGACATCGAAAGCAGCCTTAGCATCCAGTAGAGCAACAAAAATAGGTAGTTTTTGGTCCATGGATTCTGCAATTGATTCTAATAGTATGAGAGCACTGTATAGTGGAGAAACTCCGGGAGTAAAGCCTCTTTGTAGACATTTTGAAGAATATCAATAATGTCTCTGATCAGCTGTCTGAGGAGTATTTCTAGTATTTTCCCGATAATTGGAAGTACAGTGATACCTCGGTAATTTTTTGCATCTGTTGGTAACCCTTTATTTTTGAAGATAGGGGTTAGTATTCCATGTTTTAGGCAATCTGGAACTGAGGCTTCCTTGCAAATGTTGTTAATAATTGCTGTTACTCCTTGTAGTAAAGCATCACCACCATATCTGATGTGTTCTGCTGTTATGCCATATATATCTGGCGCTTTGTTGGTGTTAAGCTGGTTTATAGCTTTGTCAACTTCTTCTGATGTAAAGACTAGAGGTTCCGCATTTTCTTTGCAAATTTCTTCAATGATATCAATATCAAATTTCTTGTTGGTATCAGATTTGAGATCAGTAGTTTCCGGTGTTGCAAGCTTGCTAAAATGCTCATTCCAGCCTTGGAGTATCTCTTCTCTTGTAGAATACGTTTTATCTTCTACGCATAGATCTGATATGCCATTTCTTTTCGACTTCCTCTGTGCATTAACTAGTTTGTAGAAGATTTTACTGTCTCTTTGTTTTGCATTCATAATTGTCTGTAATGATTCATCCCTTTGTCGTGCAATTTCTTGTCTTCTGGCTTTTCGCAGTTGTTTCTTGGTTCTTTTTCTGACTTGCATTGTTTCACCAATCTGTGGTTTCCCCTCCATTTTCCATTCATAGAGTGCTTTTTGTTCGTTTTTAGGGAATTTTCAATCTCATCATTCCATATATGTTTGCTACGTTGTGATGACTTTTTTGATGTTGGTACAATACTTTCTTGAGTAGCTATGATGGTATCCATTAGTTTAGTTATTGCAGTTGGATCATTTTCGAAATCAATTATATTCTCTTGGAGGCTTTTGGTTAAACATTCTTGATATTGAAGTAAATCAATTTTATCCCATTTAATTTTGTTTGAAGTAAAATTTTTATCTTTTTCTTTCCCCAGAATCCATTTCTATTTCAATTTCTGTTAATAAAGGATAATGGTCAGAGGTATTGTTTGGTTACATGTCTAGCCTAATGGTGTTGTTGACTTTGTCGGCCAAGTTGCTATGCACAAAGATATAATCAATTGTAGATGACTCATTGCCATTCGGATGGATGAATGTTAGAGGAGTAGGTTTAAATGCAAGTTTTTTAGAGTTGATAAATTCTTCCATCCAGATTGATCTTGCCGGTTTCTTTGAGGATTTCATCAAATCACAGTTCCAGTCGCCACATAAAACTGGGGTACATGTATCTGAGTATTTGGTAATTATCTCATGAAGTTGATCTAAACATTCTTTGAAATGGGTGTTTGCTTGTTTTGATCCATTACAGGGCATATAAGCACATATCAGTAAAATTGGTTTTGGTTTAACTTTCAGTTTAATACATATGATTCTTTCTGATCCATCCTCAATTTTTTCTACGAGATGATCCATGCTTTGCTTCCAAAGAATAGCTACTCCACCATATCCTCTTGGTCTTTGTGTTGGTGGTATTGGATTGTTTTCATCAACAGATTTGCATGTCCATGAAGTTTTGCTAAACAGGTCACCAATATTTTCTTGTTCAAATTTAAACAGCCAATGTTCTTGGATACATATAAAATCACTAAAATATAAAATATTCTTTATACACGCTTGAGAGTTATATACATTTTTACAGTTGAACGTAGCTATTCTTAGAAGCGCAGAATGTTCATGTGCTATGGGATCATCGGAGGTTTCTGGCAAAGTTCTAAAAAACAATTCGACTTAGTATCGGTAACATTATCCAGTAAATGGGTATCGGACCTAGTAGCTTCTCCTTGAGGTTGTACCTCTTCCATTATCCGAGTCATCAATAATACAGATAGGTTTAGGAATATAAAATCGATAACTGCAAGTGTGAACCATTTCCGGAATCTTTTTCTTTCCAAACAAGCTAGATACACATATTGATAAATTAAAATTTCATATATACTTATTTATTTACGGTTGAAAATGAAATATTTATAATATAGATTAGATGAATTGTAATGTTTTATTGTTAAACAGAGAGAAATCCTGGATTTCTTGTTAAAATAAAGATACCCTTCACTAGAATGCTGGACTAGTGAAGTAAATTGTTAACAGCAAGCAATACATAGATTGTTGTTCTGATAGAGTCTTTTCCTGTTCTATCTTATTTAAAGTTATGATGACTTCCTTATCTAGGCTTGATGATGTTTTCTCTGTATAGGGTTTAGTTTGGATAGAAATTTCTTGATTCATGATATGACTGGATGGTGTAGAATGATCTAATTTGTGTTGAGTACTACTGTCGATGTTTTTTGACACTCTCTTGTCCATATTGTAAATTTGCACCTTGCAAGTTTTGATGCGTTGAGTGCTGTTTGTTTGAAGTATCAGTTGTTTGTTGTCTGTACTGATAATTTGGAGGTGGTATATTCCATACATGTGGTGGTATTTGTGATTGGAGTGGCCTGTGTAGGTAAGATTGATGAGTTGGCACCAATTGTGGTGAACCTGGCCAATATGGATGCATAGGTCTATGATTAGGAAGATGACTTGGCATTCTTGTCATGTATGTAGAACCAAGAGATGTAGGATGCTGCATTGAAAATGGATTGAAGTGACATGGTTGATATTCTGGTCTAAAGGATTGTTGCTGTAGAGATGCTTCTAAGTTTTTGAGTCTTTGCTGAATAGATTGAAGTTCCATGTCATGCATCTGTCTGTATAATTGACGGGTATTCTCTATGTGAGTTATACGATCGTTGATAATATTGTTCTCTAAAGTTGAGATATGTGTATTAAAGTTGGATGCATGCCCATTAGCAAAATTGGATGTATGTCCATTAGCACATGATGATGGACCATTGTCTTGTGTATTTGATGGTTTTTGTCCGGTTGTTGAATTGCTTACATCTAGTGGTTGTGTTCCTACAATCTTCATTCGTAAAATACGATTGGAATTTTCAAGTTCTTTATAACTTTTGCCTCTAGATTCAGGGAATAAGATTTGAGATGCGATTGATCTTTTATAGCATCATTAATTATGACCTTCTCCGTTTTCAGCTCTTCTTCCATTTTACGAAGCTTATTTTCTTTTTGTCGTAATTCTTTATCTGATTGAGAGCTTGATATATCTGTTTTATTTCTGATATTAGAGATCGGAGCTGCTAGAGTTGTTTTTGCTGCTATTGGAGAGTGTTGTTCGATTGGAGGAGCTTTATCATCTAGTTGATTTCTGATAGTTGACTCTTCATTAAGAATTGCCATTGCACCAGTTACTCCACAAGCATCAGTTGAATATATTTCCGGGACAACAACTGGCATGCATCTCTTTTGTTGTTGGATTTGATCAGTGCTTTGGTTGTTTCCATTTTTTCTATTCCTTGGGAGATGTTGTTGCATGTCCGTAATCTCTTTTTTGTCTATCTTCCGGGTTTTTACGCAACACCATGCGCATGTCCGCAATCTCTTTTTTGTCTATCTTCCGGGTTTTTACGCAACACCATGCGCATGACCCCGGTATACAACTCGGCCCGCGGACCACTCGGCCCATATATTTCATAAATTTTATTTATAAATTAAAAATACAATGATTATGGAATTGTGGTTATTCAAATATTTTACATAATTATAATTTTGTAAAAATGTTGATAATATCCAAAATGAACAGATTTTTTAAACAAATACATTATTGACCATTATTATGTTTTGAGTACTCAGTAATTATATATTTTAAGATACACGTTTAGAGACGTATTTCATAACATATTTTAACTTTAAAAGTTGTCAACGAAAATTAACACAAAATGCCACATACAACAACTGTTGCGTAAAATTACGTAATTTATGACACCTGCTGATATTTTTACCTGTACCTGTAATTTTAGTTCTACATACATGTATATTCAGACGGCAAGAAATTCAAATTTATAAACAAACAAAGTTATGTAATACAATTCTAGAAGAGCCAAAAATTGTAATTTTAATGCCATTCTCTATATAGTTTTTGATATTAAAAATGTTTAAATTATAAATTATATATATATTTATTGAAGATTTAAAATTCATGTCATCACTGAAAATGAAATAAAATACATGATAGATTTGCACAGGGACAGACGTTGAAAAAAGAGCCCATTGTTGGTTGCAATGCTTAGTCCTTGATATAATGAAGTAGTGTACAAAATTTCATGAAGATCTGACTTGTAGTTCCCGAGAAATTTAAGAAAATGTAAAGTGTGACGGACGAACAAACGGATGGACGTTGGCGGGGTATAAAACATAAACAAGGTAGAAAAGACCGTTCACCAATGTCAATGAAGATATATGTCTTGTATTTTAAGTCTTATTTACAAACAAGTAGTAATATGCCAACATATTATGAATTACATGTAATGTACCATACGAGTAACATGTACATGTATAACTATAAGGTAATAATTTGCACAATTGTGCAAACTTACAACCGAAATTTCACTCTCCCAGGGAACAAATCACAGATCAATAAAAGACGTCCAATGCTAAACCCCCATGTATCATATAATGACTTGTCAGAGTACAGTGTAGGTCAGCACCTAAATTGTAAAGTCTATATACATGTACATTAGACATATGACGATCGCAAACTCAAATGAGCATGTCATTTGTGATTCATTCCTAAAACTCTAGTTGAAAACCTCTCAGATATTTACAAAACATGCAAGTGGCCAGTATGACTAAGGTACAACATGTAAACAATGTACATACATTTCGAATGTTAGTTTGCCTCGTCCTTTATGTTTGTTCTTTAGTAATTATTAGTGACCTGAACCTGTACATTTTATCCACTTAGAAAAGTCTAAGCCCTAAGGTCAGATTATCAACTGCATCCCATTTCTAACAAGAATAATGGATATTTCCTCTGCATTTAACATTAAATTGCTATCTCTTCAAAAGGGCCGTCGTCACCGCATTTACATGTAAATATTGATATGACTTTCTCTTATTATTTTGACTAGGATAACATGAAGAGAGTAAAAAAAGGCCTTCCACCAATATCAATGGAGACCAATGTGTTGTATTTATAGTCTTTATTATAACCAATGTATAGCTAACATCAGTAATGTAAACATACATGTATTATGAATTACATGTAATCACTGAAGGTTCCAGAGAATGGTGTAATAGCAGGATAAACTCAATAATTTTGATACCAAGACATATACTGTAAGTAATCAATTAATGCCAAACTACAGAAACATGCTGTTTGTAATGTTGGAATATTTTTATATAAAACCAGGTGCTCCGCAGGGCGCAGCTTTATACGACCGCAGAGGTCGAACCCTGAACAGTTGGGGCAAGTATGGACAAAACATTCAAGCGTGATACAGCTCTGAATTTGGATTGTGATCAAATTTTTGACATTACATGGTTTTTTTTTACACAAAACAAATGTCAAGATTTTACAAATCAATTAAAGATTTCTTCTTCAAACTTTTTAAATCTAAAATTAAATAGTTGACACAGCATAGGTTTCTGACACAGAATGAATGTGGTCTAATGAACTTAAAAGTTTTTTTTTGCCTTTGAGCAATTCACTATATGCTGTTGAATATTAATCCTCTCAAAAAAATGTTTGAAGAAATTTTCTTTTTATTTATGAAATCTGAAATGAGAAAAATTTAAACCCCCCCTTTTTTCACATCCCCGTTTCCCTTTTTCCAAAACTGATATCAATTCAAATTTCTAATGGAGTTTGCAACAATAACTACTCTTTTAAATACATCATAAAATATTAAAATGTAAAATACAGTGCTTGTTATCACTGAATGGTAAAGATTGGTTGGTAGTAAAAGTGAATATACATTGTTTATTGTATAAAACAATTAAAAAAACTTCATCAGCAACATTTTATATTGACAAATTTCCAATGAAGTTATTTACATAAAGTTATTGGCAAATAAAAATAGAAAATGACACCATAGTCATGTCTGGCAAATGTCCAACATACATTATCTAAAAACATTTTAGATAAGATAAGGAAAAAAAGCTTCATCAGCAACATTTTATATTGGCAAATTTCCAATGAAGTTATTTACATAAAGTTATTGGCAAATAAAAATAGAAAATGACATCATAGTCATGTCTGGCAAATTTCCAACATATATTATCAACTACTATTCTATACAAAGAAAGATAACTCCAATTGAAAATTAATTGCTATTGCACAATATTGTGCAATTAGATATTTCTTGCTATTGTGCAATACTGTGCAATTGAAAATTTCTTCTATTGCACAATACTTGATATGGAATCCTGATTTGGACCAACTTGAAAACTGGGCCCATAATCAAAAATCAAAGTACATATTTAGATAAAGCATATCAAATAAGCCCAAGAATTTAATTTTTGTTAAAATCAAACTTAGATTAATTTTGGACCCTTTGGACCTTAATGTAGACCAATTTGAAAACTGGACCAAAAATTAAGAATCTGCATACACAGTTAGATTTGGCATATCAAAGAACCCATTTATTCAATTTTTGATGAAATCAAACAAAGTTTAATTTTGGACCCCCATTTGGACCAACTTGAAAACTAGGCCAATAATTAAAAATCTAAGTACATTTTTAAATTCAGCATATCAAAGAACCCCAAGGATTCAATTTTTGTTAAAATCAAACTAAGTTTAATTTTGGACCCTTTGGACCTTAATGTAGACCAATTTGAAAACGGGACCAAAAATTAAGAATCTTCATACATAGTTAGATTCGGCATATCAAAGAACCCCAATTATTCAATTTTTGATGAAATCACACAAAGTTCAATTTTGGACCCTTTGGGCCCCTTAAAATACCCAAATGCTTATTTGGGCCCCTTTTTGGCCCCTAATTCATAAACTGTTGTGACCTCAACTCCAAAAATCAATCCCAACCTTCCCTTTGTGGTCATAAACCTTGTGTTAAAATTTCATTGATTTCTATTTACTTATACTAAAGTTATTGTGCGAAAACCAAGAATAATGCTTATTTGGGCCCTTTTTTGGCCCTTAATTCCTAAACTGTTGGAACCAAAACTCCCAAAATCAATCCCAACCTTCCTTTTGTGGTCATAAACCTTGTGTCAAAATTTCATAGATTTCTATTTACTTAAACTAAAGTTATAGTGCGAAAACCAAGAAAATGCTTATTTGGGCCCTTTTTGACCCCTAATTCCTAAAATGTTGGGACCAAAACTCCCAAAATCAATCCCAACCTTCCTTTTGTGGTCATAAACCTTGTGATAAAATTTCATTGATTTCTATTCACTTTTACTAAAGTTAGAGTGCGAAAACTAAAAGTATTCGGACGACGACGACGACGACGACGACGCCAACGTGATAGCAATATACGACCAAAAAATTAAAATTTTTGCGGTCGTATAAAAATTGAAGCATCATTTCATGGTCTTTGGTATGCACTTGCGCAATTACATTTGTAACGGGAATAATAAGGAAATTACGGACTGAATAATAATAACATTATTTTCTGAATTAAGCAATTGTCACTTGTCAGAAAACACAGTTATATAATTTAATGCATACTGACAACATACATGTACATGTATAAGTACATGTATAATTTACACTTTTATACAGTACACAGTAAATGTCAGTTCTTACAGTCATAGTATCCTTAAAAGTGGGGATAAGTATGAAAAAATATTATTGACTCAACGGGAAACGAAGGCAACAACTTCGTGCATGACAGATATTACGTCATTTAAAACGACTTGCAGCGCTCAGCATCATGGGATTCCGACCATGTTCTTATCAGAAATTACGTCACATTAAACAAAGGGATTCTTACCACTATTTTGCCAGGGGGGGGGGGCAAGGGGTTTAACTGTTATGCTGTTATGGGGCAATTTAATTCTTTGTTATCTGTTATTTTGAAAATATATTTGCTGTTAGCTGTTATTGTCTTATTCTTTGTTAGCTGTTATTGGGCTTTTAGTTTTTTTGTTATCTGTTATTGTGATAATGTATTTGCTGTTAACTGTTATTGAAAATTGGAATGTTAGCATTTTATTTGACAGTCAATATTCGGTATAAATTGAAGATCATTGGACATTGGATCATTGGGGTCTACCACTACTGATATGTTTGTCCCGTATTCAGAGAAGGATTCCATTAACATATACCCATCACAGAAGTAAAGGTCCAGGACAATTCAAGTATATCTTATGATTATCCTTTGTAATAAATTCCATTTTTTGTATGAATGTGTATTTAGAATTATATTAATTTTTTGTATGAGAATAATGTTCCTTGTTTCCCCTACGAACATATTAAATTAAAACAATTCTTAATATGACAAAAAGGAAAACATATGGCCAGGAATATCTGACAAGGATCTCAATTAAGGACTAGGTCCTAACAACCACTTAACCTTTTATATAATATGCTACATAGACTCAGCTCTGTGATTCTTTTCAAAGCAGAACCAAATGCATTGTACAATGAAAGTTCCAACCATGTACTTTGGTCCGAAGCTGCACATAACTCATTACAAACAAAGATTTATTTCGTTTCAAGCCATTGTTTCCCTACTGAACTATGTATTCTACTTACTAGTACACTTGATACAATAAAAAAACAGATAAAAAATTGTTCAAATAAGGCCTTTGAAAATAGTGGAATAAATTGCTTTTGGAGTGTCAAAATTCGTTCGAAGTACTTGATAAATTACATGCTTATATAATTGGTGCTTTTGATTTTCTACCCTATATACCACTTTGCCTAATAGTCTTATTAAGAAAAATTTACACACCTCATTAAATGGTCATTTAGAAAAAGTCAGAATATTCAAACTCTTTTAGGTCATTTCTTTTATTAGCAACAAAGGAAGCTTCAGTCAATATATATAAACAATACACCAACGTTTCATGAGAACTGCTGAAAGCATTTTTGAGTTATTTTTGAAAGCTAGAAAATACCACCTTTTTCTAATGAATAAAATCCCTTAACTCAATAACATAAAATCTAAAATTAATAAAAATCGAAAGGGAGTTTACAACAATATATATAAACATTTCAGCAAAGTTTCATGAGAACTGCTGAAAACATTTTTGTGTTAATGTCTGAAAACTGGAAAATCCGCCATTTTTAATTAATAAAACCCGTTAACTCGGAAACGTAAAATCTAAAATTTATAAAAATTGAAAGTGACCTCATATAGATATAAACAATTCACCAAAATTCCTTGCTTTGTGAAAGCATTTTTGAGATATTATCAGAAAACTAAAAAAAAAAACCCACCAATTTTATTGAATAAAAACCCATAACCCAGAAACTTAAAATCTAAAATTTATAAAAAAAAAGAAAAAAAAAAGGGAGCTCACGTCAATAGATATAAACAAGTTTCCAAAGTTTAATGCAAATTGGTTAAGGGCATCCGATACAGTTTCTCGATATAATGTCATTTTTATAATTTTGAAATATGTTGTAGGCCTTGGCGAGTTATAAAATAAAACACAAAATAAAACATAGGTCACCGTGCTTGTTTTCGAGAAAATTGAGGCTGAAAATTGGGGATTTGTGCAATTTTGTAAAAAAATTAGGCAATGTTATAAAATTTTTGGAGCAGATATTCTTCGTCATAAATTATGAAGATCGGGTTCAATCTGAAGCTGTGATAAGTGGCAATAAGGACAAAAATAAATCACTACACGAATAACTATAAAACTATTCAAGTCCTGCTTGACATTGCGGACCAGATGCTCAAAGTGGTATTTTTCTAAACCTAAAAAATGGAAAAAAACTGTTTCTGAAAATGTCATTTTTATCATTTTTCTGCATAAACTGCATTTTGTCATGCTTTCTCCAAATCTCAAATAAAAAATATAGGTCACCGTGCTGGATTCCATGATAATCGCGATTTATCCTAAAAAATTGCGTCACCCCTTTGTAACCTCAACGTTTGCGCTAAAGTGCACGACGTCGCTGGCAGACAATTTCGACGTTATCGCTTCAAATTACCGGCGACATTTTTCAGATGTATAAATATTGCTTGTAAAGTACTATCTATAAATTGGTAACATTGTTTTCGGAAGTAAAATCACGTGAATAACAAATATCTCTCTGTGTTTGTGGTCTAAGTGAGAAACATCTCAAGAAAAGTTATTACGGACTGTTGATAATTTTTACGGCTTTCAAAAATTAAAGACTCGGCAATTTAGAACATGACATACAGGTACATTTACTGTACACACTCGTATATTATTTCATACTGTATGATGACCTCAAGATTTTGTTTGGTTGGCTGCTGTTTCATTACACATACCGGTACTCCTTAATATCCTTTAATTCACGTTTTTATCACTGAGAAAATCCGTTTTTGTTGATACGAATTTTAAAAAAGTTAGCGTCGTTTGGACAGTAATCAAATTTGACGCGCATTGCAATTTGAATAAGAATTTACGTTAGGACGTAAAACATTTCGAATGCGAATTAAACTAATTCGAATTACGTGTGAACACAGCATTATCCTGCAAACGGAACTTCTTTTTTGTACATAAATTGCAGCACATACATAAATTATGCCGTTACTTTTCTCGTTTGAGTTGTTTTACCATGTCGTTTCGGGACCTTTTAAAGCTGACTATGCGGTATGGGCTTTGCTCATTGTTGAAGACCATACGGTGACCTATAGTTGTTAATTTCTGTGTCATGTTTGTCTCTTGTTGAGAGTTGTCTAATTGGCAATTATACCACATCTTCTGTTTTATGTGGTCAGAAAACAGAAGCAAAATCTTACAAAGGAGAATCTTCAATTTACTAATGGATGCTTTTGTCCAGACAGAGAAACTATAATTTTGAAATTTTTGATTTGGCAAAAAAACGATTGAATTAACAGCGAGAGGACTGGATATATACGATTAATTGCGATTAAAATCATTCTCTCATAGCGTAATTCTATTGGTAAATAACTATATATTTTTTTTCACCACAGCGCGTACATAAAATAACGCATGTCCACTCCCCTGTCTGTCCTTCCGGACTTCTGGTTAATTAGATTTTTCAAGTGTACAATTCTTGCCAACTTTCTATAAAACTGATATCGTATGGACACGTTCGAAAATCAGTGCATATCAACTATTCTTTAAAAGAGTTATGTTTTTTGGAAATATTAATTATATTGAAAAATGCATTGTATTTTCTGTCATTCCGTCATTTCTTTAATATATCTATAAAAAAAAAAGAAAGAAAAAAATAAACAGCTGCGCTTCGAGCGCATGATACGCCCTTCGTCTTATGAAAAAAAAAACCAACATAATATATGTTTTTAAAATAACACGGGGGTTGTACGGGAAGTCATGCTAGGTATATCCTGACTCATTCATTATTCTTGCTCAATAGGAAGTTTATATATCACAACATGTTTTATATGATCCCCAAATTGAAGCTCAATAAAAATTCAAGAACTCAAAAATGAATTAAAGAATCATCACGAAAAAGTATACACATCTTAAGAATAATTTAACTAAAAAGTATGTGAAGTTTTATGCAATAATTATAGATAGTTTCTGAGATACGGCGCGACATGTGAACCCCACCCCCTTTTTGTCATAAACTCAATAACTCTAAAATCAAATTCTGAATCATTCTCAAAAGTATATACAAATTCTTCAGAAGTGTGTAAGGTTTTGAGCAATAGTCATAAAACGTTTTCTATATACAGCGCGAACTATAAAAAAAACTGTTCTAGTTTCAAACTCCAGTAACTCATAAAGTTCACCATAAATTATACAGATCGTTTGACAATCATGACTGAAAAAACAAACATGTTCAGTTTAATGATAATATGCTGTACCATATTTACGACGGACAGACGGACGCGGGCATTTTTATACCATCTTACGTCCCGTTAAAATTTTTACCGGTGTATGAACATATTGTTTGCTATTGCCTTTTGTAAGATAAACTACGTGCAACGTGGAGGAAATAGAAACTTTGTTCTTTTATAAAAGTTGTATCATTGTTTGTATTAGCGGCATACCATTATTTTTTTACATAAATAAATTGAATAAATTGTTCAGAAAGGAAATTGACTTCTTGTGTACATACATTTTCGGTATTAGTTTTAAAATATCATTGGTTTTCTGTGCTGTAATAAAAAATCGGACACGGACCAAATCGTGGATGATGAATGATAATAAAATTTTAATTGACATACATGATATTAGTAACACCAAAAGGGTCAGTCGTCTTGACGAGATTGCTCACTATACGATATTTGTTTACAGTAATGTGTTTTATTTCTTATTATGTTATTAGACTGTTATCCTGGTAGAATCAAATGCAAGTTGACTAATATTAATGGCGTAGAAATTAGCATGCGGGAGAAACAGAAATAGGAGCATAGAAATTCCACATTACGTTTTTTATTACGGAAAATGACACGAATTACGTCCCGCAAAAAGTGACGTTTTGAGGGAATTCAAGCGCTTAACGTCTCGCCAAGAGTTAACTCCCTTGAAACTGTATCGGATGCCCTTAAAGAGTTTTTGAGGTAATGTCCGACATGTTGACAACAGACGGACAACAGTATACCATAATACGTTCCGTAAACGAGCGTATAAAAAATATTATAATATATTGAGTAAAACACATTCTAGATACATAAATTAATACTAAAAACATAATCATAGAAAATGGAATGCATTACAAAGGATTATATCCGTAATAAGAAATACTGATTTGTCAAAGACCGAATTATTTTAATATTTCATTTACTGTTATCTGTTTTTGTCCATTTTAATTCCTTGTTATCTGTTATGAGCCAAATCAATTTGCTGTTTTGCTGTTATTAGGACCCCCCTTGCCCCCCCCCCTCTGCCAGGAATCTCACTTTCTTTGTGTCTGGAAAAAAACTAAAAACATCCAGGTTATGATATCTTTCAACTGTAGAGACCAATTAAAAACTCGGTAGCATTTACATGTAAAATATTGATGGTGTTTTTCTACACGAAAAACATAATAAGGTAAGAAAAGACATTATAACTCTACTTGTAGAAATCTTATTCGTTCAGGCATTGCACACCCCACCTTTTATGGCAATGTTGTATATAAAGCGAAAAAGCATTTTCATCATCAAGAACGATTAATTAAACCTTTGAACAGATTAATTCGCAAGGGATTTAGATACGATATTGTTGTCAAGTCGTTATACATGGTTTTCTTTGGTAAGAATATTGACATTTTGATAGGGTCTTTACGTCATAATTAAATCTATGTTCTAAATTCTAAAACCTGATATTAGCCTAGCACGGGTTATGTTTTTATGGTAAACCCTGGCTCGTACGGGAGGCAATATGGTTGATGTTTTGCTTGATGCATAACTTTTTAATCAGTCTGTATACAGTTCGGAGCTGGCATGTCAGTTAACTGCTAGTAGTCTTTCGTGAATTTATGTTATGTTATTATTATTTTATTGGTTTAGTTTCTTACCGTTTTTTCACTACTGACTCGAACTATATATTTACTGATTTTTACTGTATGTTTGATTGATATTATTTGATTACAATGGCTATATAGGGGGAGGGTTGTGATCACAAAAACTAGTTTAATCCCGCCGCATTTTTGCGCCTGTCCCAAGTCAGGATTTTAGCCTATTGTACGTCTTGTTGCGTTTTTACTTTAGTTATACATGTTTTGTATGTCTTGGAGTCTAGAAGGGCATCTATTTAACCTGCTCTGGTGTTAGTAATCAGAGGCCAATTGTAGACCATCCTCTGGTGTGGGTTTACCTCACCGTTCATTGAATACCTCCGGATGGCCTTCAGTTGTATATTTTTCATTGTTGGGTTGTTGTCTTTTTGACATATTCCCCATTTCCATTTACTTCCTATTTTATCAATATCAATGGAGATTTGTGTTTTAATGGACTGATTTAGAAATTGTACTGCTTTCTGGTTATTCACGACGTCGTCGATTGGTCAAGACTTATTTTGCGAGTACACTGCGACGCCGCAGTGCTGTTTACCAGGACGGAAGTTGAATTTCTGAATTAGTCCATTACAGCAGCAATATGAGCATATTATGAATTACACGTAAGGTACCATATGAATAACATGCACAATGTTCATGCATAAGGGGATGCATGATTCAAAATATTTTTCAAACTTAAACAATCTGTGCCAATAGCTCTAGCCAAAAGACCGAGCACTAGTAAAAATTCATTCGGGTAGTGAAAAATACTAATTTTTTGTTTGTTCATTTAGTAACATTTTATAAGAAGAGGCTCGAATGAGCCTTAATCGCTCACCTGAGAATCTGTGGGCAAATGGAAAAAAACGTGATTAAAAGCATTTCTACATGCAACAGTGAAAAATTTGGGCAGGGGTTCTCCTATTGCAATAGGTTTAATAGAATCTTTCATGATTTGCAAAATGCTGAAAATGTCCCAATTTGATTTGTCTCATCACCATTCACTTCAGAATTCCAAGTTACAGAAATATATCAAATTTCATTGAAATCAGAGAAATTTAAAAAATCGGTAATTATATTTTAAAATGTTGGTCTAATTTTTCTCAGGAACTACAGGCCCCAGACGCTTGAAGCTTTACACAGGTCTTCATGCAGTAGTACCATACCGTGTGTACCGATTTTATGCTCCTACGTCATCTACTTCCTGTTTACCGAAAACTGGTACATTTTTTACATCGTAATTATATGTAAAAAGTTTGGTTGTATTTTTCTCAGTAACTACAAAGCGTGGAGGCTTGCAACTTTACACAAGTCTTCATACAATATTACCATACCGTGTATACCGATTTGATGTTCCAACGTCATCTACTTCTGGTTTACTAAACACCTTTAGAAATCTTTCACATAGTTATTTATATGTAAAGATTTTGGTCGCATTTTTTTCAGAAACTACAAGCCACAGAGGATTGAAACTTTATATAGATCTTCATACAATAGTACCATACTGTGTATACCGACTTCATGCTCCTACGTCATTTATTTTCTGTTTACCGATAACTTAAGCGCATGGGACATTAGCTATCCCTGGATTACTTTTATTTATTTATGTCGCCTGCAACATGTTGCTGGAGAGACATATACAAATACAAATATTTTATTAGCATAAACTCATAGCAAATACATGGTTATGGCCCAAATAATATTGTACATAGTTTCAAGATGTGAATAAACATACATAAAGTTATTTATAATACATCTATAAAGCGAAATTTTATATATGTGACAATATATATTTGCATGCATATGGTGTTTAAATTTTTCAATTGATTTGCTACGTTAGAGCATGTTCCAACTACTCTGATTTCCTTGAACGCCATAAACATCTGTGTACCAGACTTCTAAGCCAAGAATACGAGGAAATGCGTCTAAAAAGGTCTCTTACAAAATTCTTTTTCAAATACCAAGATTTGGTTGATAAATATTCAGTATCTTCTACTACCATCATTGAAGATTGTTTTTTGTAACTTTTCTTGGTGGTTTGTTTCTACTTTACCTATTTTGACAACAGCATATCGATGTTGATTACCACCACTGGTACATTTATGCCGTAATGGAAACGGGAGGTTTAGCGCGCTGTAAAACCTAGATTCAACCCACCATTTCCTTTGAAATGCCTGTACCAAGTCAGGACCATTACGGTTACCATTTCCCGGTGGTGTGATACCAATTTTGTCACAAGTCTTATGGACTTCCGAGTTTTGTTAATACTGTTATGTACCTTATTTGATTTTTCTATATTTATAGATTTATTTAAGTGCGTCTCGAATTCTAAAGCAATCCTGTATATATGCGGAGGACATTCTCATAATTTTTGGATTTTTATTATCTAGAAGAATTGATAATTTAGATATAGAACTGGTATTAATAAAATAGGGTATTATTTTAGTTATGTTTTCAATTAATGTTTTTCTGTTATCTTCAAAACATGCACAATGAAGTAAAAAATGTTCTTCATTTTCAATTTGTGCAGTGCTACAAAGTGTAATACATAATCTTTCTGATATGGGAATGTTTAGATGTCTTCCCTTTTCAATCATTAATATGATGACCGTTGAACAGTTGAAGGCATCTGTTTGGGTAATTGTACAGAAAAGCCACATGTATATCGGAGAAAGATTAGTGGTAAAATCAGTACAGCAGAGGCTTGAAACTTTACTCTTCACATCATAGTACCGTGTATCCTACATCATCTTCCTGCTTAAGGAAAACTTTTTTACATAGCAATCATATGTAAAAATTTTGGTCACACTTTTCTCAGAAACTACAAGCCACAGAGCTTGAATATTTACACAGATCGTCATGCCGTAGTACCATACCACGAATACCAAATTTATGCCCCTACGTCATTTACGTCATTTTTACCGAAATTTTTCTTTACCTGTAATTTACCTATAAAGGTCATACCTGTAAAGAAAGTGTAAAAAAGTGTCTCTTGTGTAATGGTTTGTACTGTAAGTAATGTGAAGCTTGTCATTACCAATGCAGATTTCCAACAGTTTTACATCTTCGCTAGCCAAGGGTTGCGATCAGCTTACTCATCTTCACCCTTGGCCTATTTCGATACCATTTCGAAGATTCCATGCCGCGCCACCTGCTGGAAAGTGGCAGTTATGGCCCTTGAAATGTCAATTTACCGACCAATGAGTGACGATTTTACGTACTTGTCATTCAATTTTTGTTTGTTTAATCTGGAATTTCATAAAGTTCAAGATCGCAGATAAGGACGCTTACATTCTTCAATAGACTCATAATAACTTGTGAAACGCGATTTGATTGGCCACTTACTAATAACCGGCTCCAATCAAAATCAACGCCGCGAATCTTCGAAATGGTATCGAAATAGGCCAAGGGTGAAGATGAGTAAGCTGATTGGAACCCTTGGCTAGCGAAGATGACAGTTTTATTACTAAACCGTTTTCGGAAGATCGGGCGGAGCTAACCTTTAAATTTGCATACGGCGAGTCGACATAATTTTATGTTTGTCCATGACTCGTATTTTTATTCTGACTGAGTTCTTCTTGATCTGTTAACCTGTATTGATTGATATTGAATATAGTCGTTATGGGAAGGTGAATAGTGTCCACGTAGACAGACAAAGAAAGTTCTGTCGGGTGTCAAACTGGGTATTGAAACGAATTCAAGATTGAACGTAAACAAAGTTAAAAATTGATCCAGATAATTAAGTGTACATTTCTTAAAAGGCCTATTTAAAAACACCTTTTTAGATGGAATGGTCCATGTTCAGTCAGCTTGAAATGGTTAACGCCCGATCGAGTTAAACCATGGCAGTAATACATGTAACTCTTCTCTTACATGTAAATATGTCAAAAAGGAAGTTAATTATTGAATGAATCTGTTATTCAATAAGTTTGATGGTTAGCAATAAATTCCATTAGACTAGCTTTCATGATAGAAACACTAAATCCCTAACATATAAGCATAACTCAGAATGTGACCAACATTAAAATCCAGCACATATTACAAGAACTTGTGGTGTCAACAGGTTTTTACACGTTAACCCTTCTTATGGGTAACAAACCTCGGGTTGATCTTCTATGCAATCATTATACCTTGCAAATTTATTTCTGGTTGCAAACTGGGATGCAGATTAAATGCCTTTAATATGTCCATTTTTTCCTACTAGGAAGACTTGTATTGTATTTAATATGTTGTACATGGAAGAAACTTCTTCGCTAAGTTACGTCTTATGTTAAAGAATTGAAATGTAAACCATATATAATTAAACCAATTGTTGTTTATTAAACATATGAATCAGATACTTGAAGAAAAAAATTCCTTTACCGAAAATATGTCAGAGTTTTTAACAATGCGGTTACTTTTCATCAAATAAAAACTACAAATGTATTAAGCATTCGCTTACCTTTCTAAATAATGAAAATTATTGGTTGCATAAGAAGGAAAGTAGTTACAAAGTGGTTGACACCTAAGAAATGTGAAGCTTGTCATTACCAATGCAGATTTCCAACAGTTTTACATGTAACTCTTCTCTTACATGTAAATATGTCAAAAAGGAAGTTAATTATTGAATGAATCTGTTATTCAATAAGTTTGATGGTTAGCCATAAATTCCATTAGACTAGCTCTCATGATAGAAACACTAAATCCCTAACATATAAGCATAACTCTGAATGTGACCAACATTAAAATTCAGCACATCTTAACAGAACTTGTTGTGTCATCCAAACCAACATTTGTAAAATCAGAACAATGAAATAATCTGGTATGAATGACTGGAAGAGGTGTCATAAAATCATTGAGTGTATAGATAATAAAGTATGTTAATTAGAAGTGATAGAATTAACTAGTATTTCAATTGTTTGTAAAACAATTGAAAGGTCTTTCCTGTAAAAGTGATGTTTTCGTAATGTACTTTGTACGACCTTTCGTTTGATATACGACAAGCATACCTTCTCAAACTTTTCGGGAATTTGATATTTCAAATGTACACATCATGACCTTTCATTTGATATACAACAACCCTATCTTAAAAGAAAATTTATTTTTGCACTCAATAACCCCATCCAACCCATTTTTGGAAAACGTCAATTTGAAATTTAAAATGTACGCTTTATGTTCTTTCATTTGATATGCGACAACCTTACCATCTGAGAAATTTGAATGTTTGCACTAAATGACCCCACCCTTCCGCCTGGGATGAAAAAGAGGTTTAAAATTTTCATTTTTAAGTAGAGTTTATTGAGACCTTCAATTTGATATATCAGATGACCCCATTTGACAAAGTGCCAAAAATGATGCAATATCAACTATATAAATAGAAGTTATGAAACTTACAAAGTCATTGCAAAACTTGAAAGTTTCAAATTGATTTTTTGGTGTTTTTTTCCATGGAATGTTTTTGGTATTTGGTCAAACATATAACCATGTCAATCTCTTCAATTTCTAAAACATTTTAAGTGGTAAGCTCTTGATGATTCAGAAATACATGCCTCCACTCGCAAAACTTCAAATTGCATTATCTCTAAAACGACAATAGATATCTCAAATCTGTTAAATGATAAATGATCTACAGTTGAAGGACAACATTATAGAAAAAGAATTGGGACAATTTCAAAGTTCACCAAGGTCACAATTAATCATCAAATATATGATGCAATACCAAACTTAAGAACCGGAAGTCGTAGAGACATGGGACTAGCACCATTCAACTCAGGACCACTTAACCTTTCAAATATCACAAGGTCAAGGTGAAATTTCGTCATGACCTGACATTGACCTCAAATTGAAGGTCTTGAATTACTGATCATCTTTGCAGTTTATAGTAGGTTGATATCTGTTACCTTTAAAAAGATATACACACAATACTATACTTTTAAGACTTATCCCGTTGCAACTTTTGAACAGACGGTCGGACATTTTTGGACTTATAGTATAAAATGTAGAGCTCGTCGAGAACAACATTTTATACGCTGTATGTATGCAGCAAAGTCTTATCGTTTTCCTAATATGTAAGCTTGAAATTGCAGCTTAATTTTTTTTTTGCACTCGATGACCTTTGACCTTAGGTGCATATTAAAGGTCATATGAATTTAAGATTATTGGTGAAGGTTCCAAGTCTCTATGACTTCCGGTTCTCGAAATAGAATTTTTGAAAAATTATTTTAAATTTTTAAAGGGAAATAACTCCATATAAGGGTTAGTAACAAATTAATTGTTTATGTTTATAAACATTGCCATCTGTTCTAATACATGCTGTCATTTTCAATTCAATTCTATCTGTAATACTTTTTGAGAAAAATGCAAATAAAAGAAATTGCTTCAAGGGGATACAACTCTCAAAGGGGATGATGAAATCTTATGCAGCCTCATATGGTAATACATCATGATGAGATCTACATATTGTCCAAATAAAGTCATGATATCTTTTAACACATTTGTGGGGGACCATGTTGAAAAAAATCAATAAAAGGGAGATTACTTCTAAAGGGGATGGTGAAATCCTACAAAAGTTCATCTGGTAAAAGTTCATGTTTAGGTCTATCGATGATTCAATTTTGGTATTGATAACTCCAATAGAAGCGGTAGGAGGGCGTGCCAAAAAAATGCTGGAAGAAAAAAAAGAAAAAAAAACATTAGAAAAACAATAAGGTCTTTCCTCGCGGAGAGGAAAGACCTTAATTATAGGTTTATAGCAGTGAAACGTTCAGGCAAATGTAATCCTTCCTCATATGATAGATATTGATTGCTTCTATGAGAGCATAAGGATTTCCACTATTTCATCTAGAGATTTAATTCATCCATTGATCATCTTTCTTGCCTTTTTTTCCCTCAAATGATCAAAATATGTTAAGATGAAATAAGAGTCACGATTTTTGTTGCAAAGACACAATATCTAACTGACAAAAGGTTTTTACTTGTAAACCCTTCTTATGGGTAACAAACCTCGGGTTGATCTTCTATGCAATCATTATACCTTGCAAATTTATTTCTGGATGCAAACTGGGATGCAGATTAAATGCCTATATATGTCCATTTTTCCTTCTAGGAAGACTTGTATTGTATTTAATATGTTGTACCTGGAAGAAACTTCTTCGCTAAGTTACATCTTATGTTAAAGAATTGAAATGTAAACCATATATAATCAAACCAATTCTTGTTTATTAAACATATGAATCAAATACTTGAAGAAAAAAATTCCTTTACCGAAAATATGTCAGAGCTTTTAACAATGCGGTTACTTTTCATCAAATAAAAACTACAAATATATTGGCTGCAATAGATTTCAGAATATGAAAAGGAAGGATATGGAGTGAATGTGCGTGTGACAACAGATCACACGATACAAGACCAAAATAAATATGTTATCAAGGAACAGGGCTTTTATTCCTGTTCTGCGTCTTGATGTTGCATGAGGGTATTCAACAATGAACAAATAGTTCATACTCTCAAACAAGATCAAGAAGGCCCCTAGCGTGCACATGAGTGGAATTCTTGATAAAAAAAACCAAGGTTACTCTCTTGATCCCCACCCGCCATGGAGTGCCAACTTGGGCGATGCTTCGAAATAATCAACAAAAAGCACCAGGGCTACAATAAGAGACTAGTTATCTTGAAATACATCGATCGCTGCTAAAATATGTCAAAGAAGCTACTTACTTCGGGAGCGGTCAACGAAAAAAGTCTTAAACGGGCAAGATTTGACTACAAATATTCATCATTAATTTCCCAACAAGGTATAAAGTATAGAAACGATACACGTGAAAAACAAAACAGAGCAACTGGATCCCAATACAATTGCTCATACATAAAATATGAAAACATATAACATTTAACATAGAGAACAAGACATGGTACTTCAAAATATATGTAATCAAATCTAGCAGTGTAAAATAAATTTGAAAGGGCAAACAACCAATAGGCAGATCCTTGCAAAATTTCTACAAAAAATTGAAAATATTAAACTGGCCAAAATCTAAGTATGAAGTAGTACCAATGTGAGATATTCTCACGAACAAACACACCATAATTGTAAGTATATAAGAGCATAGGTCTCAAGTCTCAAATCTCAGAAGTCTTCAGCAATTTTTAAGCATTCGCTTACCTTTCTAAATAATGAAAATTATTGGTTGCATAAGAGGGCAAGTAGTTACAAAGTGGTTGACACCTAAGTAATGTGAAGCTTGTCATTACCAATGCAGATTTCCAACAGTTTTACATGTAACTCTTCTCTTACATGTAAATATGTCAAAAAGGAAGTTAACTATTGAATGAATCTGTTATTCAATAAGTTTGATGGTTAGCAATAAATTCCATTAGACTAGCTTTCATGATAGAAGCACTAAATCCCTAACATATAAGCATCACTCTGAATGTGACCAACATTAAAATCCAGCACATCTTACAACAACTTGTGGTGTCAACAGGTTTTTACACGTTAACCCTTGTTATGGGTAACAAACCTCGGGTTGATCTTCTATGCAGTCATTATACATGGCAAATTTATTTCTGGTTGCAAACTGGGATGCAGATTAAATGCCTACATATGTCCATTTTCCTCCTAGGAAGACTTGTATTGTATTTAATATGTTGTACCTAGAAGAAACTTCTTCGCTAAGTTACATCTTATGTTAAAGAATTGAAATGTAAACCATATATAATTAAACCAATTGTTGTTTATTAAACATATGAATCAGATACTTGAAGAAAAAAATTCCTTTACCGAAAATATGTCAGAGCTTTTAACAATGCGGTTACTTTTCATCAAATAAAAACTACAAATGTATTGGCTGTAAAAGATTTCAGAAGTCTTCAGCAATTTTTAAGCATTCGCTTACTTTTCTAAATAATGAAAATTATTGGTTGCATAAGAGGGCAAGTAGTTACAAAGTGGTTGACACCTAAGTAATGTGAAGCTTGTCATTACCAATGCAGATTTCCAACAGTTTTACATGTAACTCTTCTCTTACATGTAAATATGTCAAAAAGGAAGTTAACTATTGAATGAATCTGTTATTCAATAAGTTTGATGGTTAGCAATAAATTCCATTAGACTAGCTCTCATGATAGAAACACTAAATCCCTAACATATAAGCATCACTCTGAATGTGACCAACATTAAAATCCAGCACATATTACAACAACTTGTGGTGTCAACAGGTTTTTACACGTTAACCCTTCTTATGGGTAACAAACCTCGGGTTGATCTTCTATGCAATCATTATACATGGCAAATTTATTTCTGGTTGCAAACTGGGATGCAGATTAAATGCCTATATATGTCCATTTTTCCTTCTAGGAAGACTTGTATTGTATTTAATATGTTGTACCTGGAAGAAACTTCTTCGATAAGTTACATCTTATGTTAAAGAATTGAAATGTAAACCATATATAATTAAACCAATTGTTGTTTATTAAACGTATGAATCAGATACTTGAAGAAAAAAAATTCCTTTACCGAAAATATGTCAGAGCTTTTAACAATGCGGTTACTTTTCATCAAATAAAAACTACAAATGTATTGGCTGTAATAGATTTCAGAAGTCTTCAGCAATTTTTAAGCATTCGCTTACTTTTCTAAATAATGAAAATTATTGGTTGCATAAGAGGGCAAGTAGTTACAAAGTGGTTGACACCTAAGTAATGTGAAGCTTGTCATTACCAATGCAGATTTCCAACAGTTTTACATGTAACTCTTCTCTTACATGTAAATATGTCAAAAAGGAAGTTAACTATTGAATGAATCTGTTATTCAATAAGTTTGATGGTTAGCAATAAATTCCATTAGACTAGCTTTCATGATAGAAGCACTAAATCCCTAACATATAAGCATCACTCTGAATGTGACCAACATTAAAATCCAGCACATCTTACAACAACTTGTGGTGTCAACAGGTTTTTACACGTTAACCCTTGTTATGGGTAACAAACCTCGGGTTGATCTTCTATGCAATCATTATACATGACAAATTTATTTCTGGTTGCAAACTGGGATGCAGATTAAATGCCTATATATGTCCATTTTTCCTTCTAGGAAGACTTGTATTGTATTTAATATGTTGTACCTGGAAGAAACTTCTTCGCTAAGTTACATCTTATGTTAAAGAATTGAAATGTAAACCATATATAATTAAACCAATTGTTGTTTATTAAACATATGAATCAGATACTTGAAGAAAAAAAATTCCTTTACCGAAAATATGTCAGAGCTTTTAACAATGCGGTTACTTTTCATCAAATAAAAACTACAAATGTATTGGCTGTAATAGATTTCAGAAGTCTTCAGCAATTTTTAAGCATTCGCTTACTTTTCTAAATAATGAAAATTATTGGTTGCATAAGAGGGCAAGTAGTTACAAAGTGGTTGACACCTAAGTAATGTGAAGCTTGTCATTACCAATGCAGATTTCCAACAGTTTTACATGTAACTCTTCTCTTACATGTAAATATGTCAAAAAGGAAGTTAACTATTGAATGAATCTGTTATTCAATAAGTTTGATGGTTAGCAATAAATTCCATTAGACTAGCTTTCATGATAGAAACACTAAATCCCTAACATATAAGCATAACTCTGAATGTGACCAACATTAAAATCCAGCACATCTTACAACAACTTGTGGTGTCAACAGGTTTTTACACGTTAACCCTTGTTATGGGTAACAAACCTCGGGTTGATCTTCTATGCAATCATTATACATGACAAATTTATTTCTGGTTGCAAACTGGGATGCAGATTAAATGCCTATATATGTCCATTTTTCCTTCTAGGAAGACTTGTATTGTATTTAATATGTTGTACCTGGAAGAAACTTCTTCGCTAAGTTACATCTTATGTTAAAGAATTGAAATGTAAACCATATATAATTAAACCAATTGTTGTTTATTAAACGTATGAATCAGATACTTGAAGAAAAAAAATTCCTTTACCGAAAATATGTCAGAGCTTTTAACAATGCGGTTACTTTTCATCAAATAAAAACTACAAATGTATTGGCTGTAATAGATTTCAGAAGTCTTCAGCAATTTTTAAGCATTCGCTTACTTTTCTAAATAATGAAAATTATTGGTTGCATAAGAGGGCAAGTAGTTACAAAGTGGTTGACACCTAAGTAATGTGAAGCTTGTCATTACCAATGCAGATTTCCAACAGTTTTACATGTAACTCTTCTCTTACATGTAAATATGTCAAAAAGGAAGTTAACTATTGAATGAATCTGTTATTCAATAAGTTTGATGGTTAGCAATAAATTCCATTAGACTAGCTTTCATGATAGAAGCACTAAATCCCTAACATATAAGCATCACTCTGAATGTGACCAACATTAAAATCCAGCACATCTTACAACAACTTGTGGTGTCAACAGGTTTTTACACGTTAACCCTTGTTATGGGTAACAAACCTCGGGTTGATCTTCTATGCAATCATTATACATGACAAATTTATTTCTGGTTGCAAACTGGGATGCAGATTAAATGCCTATATATGTCCATTTTTCCTTCTAGGAAGACTTGTATTGTATTTAATATGTTGTACCTGGAAGAAACTTCTTCGCTAAGTTACATCTTATGTTAAAGAATTGAAATGTAAACCATATATAATTAAACCAATTGTTGTTTATTAAACATATGAATCAGATACTTGAAGAAAAAAAATTCCTTTACCGAAAATATGTCAGAGCTTTTAACAATGCGGTTACTTTTCATCAAATAAAAACTACAAATGTATTGGCTGTAATAGATTTCAGAAGTCTTCAGCAATTTTTAAGCATTCGCTTACTTTTCTAAATAATGAAAATTATTGGTTGCATAAGAGGGCAAGTAGTTACAAAGTGGTTGACACCTAAGTAATGTGAAGCTTGTCATTACCAATGCAGATTTCCAACAGTTTTACATGTAACTCTTCTCTTACATGTAAATATGTCAAAAAGGAAGTTAACTATTGAATGAATCTGTTATTCAATAAGTTTGATGGTTAGCAATAAATTCCATTAGACTAGCTTTCATGATAGAAACACTAAATCCCTAACATATAAGCATAACTCTGAATGTGACCAACATTAAAATCCAGCTCATCATACAAAAAGTTGTTGTGTCATCTAAACCAAAAATCAGTACAATGAAATAATCTGATATGAATGACTGGAAGAGATGTCATAAAATCATTGTGTGTATAAATAATAAAGTATGTTAATTAGAAGTGATAGAATTAATTACAGGCTTATAGCAGTGAAACATTCAGGCAAATGTAATCCTTCCTCATATGATAGATATTGATTGCTTCTATGAGAGCTTTAGCTTTTCCACTATTTCATCTGGAGATTTAATTCATCCATTGATCATCTTTCTTTCTTTTTTTCTCTCAAATGATCAAAATATGTTAAGATGAAATAAGAGTGACGATTTTGGTTGCAAAGACACAATATCAAACTGACAAAAGGTTTTTACATGTAAACCCTTCTTATGGGTAACAAACCTCGGGTTGATCTTCTATGCAATCATTATAGACCATTATACATTGCAAATTTATTTCTGGATGTAAACTGGGATGCAGATTAAATGCCTATATATGTCCATTTTTCTCATTTTTCTTAACTAAATCGATTGCTACAAGGTCACCAAATAAAGGCCCATCATCACATATATAGGCCCGATTATTTGTATCACATTTGCATTTATTATTCTTAATCATCATCTAATATCCTATTTAATAACCCCTCCACATCCTTTCAGTCTCAAGACTAAATTTAAAAGATCAATTCTTCACAAGTTATCAAATAGCTTAGAAAATGGGAGATCCTTGGTTTTTTTTTGAAAAAATATGCTGTGGAGCAAAATTGCCAAAAAAAATAATTTGTCCAAGGAAGGTAAGAAAAAAAATAATGTGGAACAGAAAAGTCCCTATATGACGTAATGTTAAATTTGAAAAAAATAATTTGTCGCGTCGCGTCCCAAAAATAAATTTTCTGTCCCAGAAAAAAAACCAAGCCCCCCCTGGAAGTAAATTATTTTTAGGGGCCAACTTTAGTCTCTCCCAGAGTGTGGGTTTTGCTCACCTATTGAAGACCTTGGGACGGCCTTCGGTTGCTTTTACAACACCCATAGCGACAAACTCACAAAGATGTGAACGAGTAAATAACTGTTCCGGCCAAACTGTACAACTTATTTAACAATCTTTTCTAAAAATATATCTCAAAATAGCATAGTGAGCGATTGTCACGGTTCAAATTTTATGAAAATGTGTAATGTTTATTTGTGCAGGGTAAAAATTGACATCAGTAAACAAGTGTTTTTACTAACGTCCCATTTAACAGGTCGGGCTCAGTTGTTGTATCGGGTGATTATACCCCGAACGGGTGATTATATCTTTAGCTGGTTATTTCATAATATCCCGATCGGGGTATTCTGCAAAATTTTATGTTCTTACTGTATATTATTGGCAGTTATTTTGATTTGCGCAACATGTTAATGATATAGGATGGTAGTTAATAAATATATAAATCAATTTTAGTGGTTTTTATGAACTTCGCATGTCTAACAAAATTCCAGCACTCATTGCAGTATTTTTCCTGGCATGTCCAATGATATAAACATTGACATTTCTGTCTTATTTGGCAGCCAGTTCTTCTAAATTTGCACTATCACATATAAATTCTTAAATTTTAATATGTGTCAGTCAAGTGTAAACAATAATATTCTCATATATTTATTGATTAAAAGCAGAATAGATCAGAATAAATCTTCATAACTGTTAAGGATTAGTGTGACATTGAAATTACTATGTGCAGTGTTGGACTTATTGTTAAAGTGCGATAAAACTGCAATTTTATTTCCAAGACACAATGAAAGGCCATGCATTATGAGTGAATTAAATTGTTTTTATTTTTGCAACTTTTAACCAGATGCTCCGCAGGGCGTAGCTTTATACGACCGCAGAGGTTGAACCCTGAACGGTTGGGGCAAGTATGGACACAACATTCAAGCTGGATTCAGCTCTAAATTTGGATTGTGATTAAATAGTTGACACAGCATAGGTTTCTGACACAGAATGAATGTGTTCTAATGAACTTAAAATTTTTGTTTTCTCTTAGAGCAATTCACTATGCTGTTGAATATTAATCCTCTCAAAACAAGAATGTGTCCTCAGTACACGAATGCCCCACTCGCACTATCATTTTCCATGTTCAGTGGACCGTGAAATTGGGGTAAAAACTCTAATTTGGCATTAAAATTAGAAAGATCATATCATAGGGGACATGTGTACTAAGTTTGAAGTCGATTGGACTTAAACTTCATCAAAAACTACCTTGACCAAAAACTTTAACCTGAAGCGGGACAGACGGACGGACGAACGAACGGACAGACGGACGGACGCACAGACCAGAAAACATAATGCCCCTCTACTATCGTAGGTGGGGCATAAAAATGTTTGAAGAAATTTTCTTTTTTATTTATGAAATTTCAAATGAGAAAAATTGAACCCAATTTTTTTAATCACATCTTCCTTTCCCTTATTCCAAAACTAATCTCAATTAAAATTTCTAATGGAGTTTGCAACAATAACTACTCATTTAAATACATCATAAAATATTAAGATGTAAAAAAAACTGCTTGTTATCACTGAATGTTATTTATTATAATTTATCAGTTGGTAGTAAAAAGTGAATATACATTGTATATTGTATATAACAAAGATTTAAGTTGATTCTGGACAAAGAAAGATAACTCCAATTAAAAAAAAATCTTGCTATTGCACAATATTTTGCAATTAGATATTTCTTGCTTACTATTCTGGACAAAGAAAGATAACTCTAATTAAAAAAAAATTTGCTATTTCACAATATTGTGCAATTAGATATTTCTTGCCATTGCACAATACTGTGCAATTGAAAAGACTTGCTATTGCACAATACTTAATATAATAATTTTAGATCCTGATTTGGACCAACTTGAAAACTGGGCCAATAATCAAGAATCTAAGTACATTTTTAGATTCAGCATATCAAAGAACCTAACTGATTCATTTTTTGTCAAAATCAAACTAAGTTTAATTTTGGACCCTTTGGACCTTAATGTAGACCAATTTGAAAACGGGACCAAAAGTTAAGAATCTACATACACAGTCATGACAGTTAGATTCGGCATATCAAAGAACCCCAATTATTCAATTTTGATGAAATCAAACAAAGTTTAATTTTGGACCCTTTGGGCCCCTTATTCTGTTGGGACCAAAACTCCCAAAATCAATACCAACCTTCCTTTTATGGTCATAAACCTTGTGTTTAAATTTCATAGATTTCTATTTACTTATACTAACGTTATGGTGCGAAAACCAAGAAAAATGCTTATTTGGGTCCCTTTTTGGCCCCTAATTCCTAAACTGTTGGGACCTAAACTCCCAAAATCAATACCAACCTTCCTTTTGTAGTCATTAACATTGTGTTTAAATTTCATTGATTTCTATTTACTTAAACTAAAGTTATTGTGCGAAAACCAAGAATAATGCTTATTTGGGCCCTTTTTTGGCCCCTAATTCCTAAACTGTTGAAACCTAAACTACCAAAATCAATCCCAACCGTTCTTTTGTGGTCATAAACCTTGTGTCAAAATTTCATAGATTTCTATTAACTTAAACTAAAGTTATAGTGCGAAAACCAAGAAAATGCTTATTTGGGCCCTTTTTGGCCCCTAATTCCTAAAATGTTGGGACCAAAACTCCCAAAATCAATACCAACCTTCCTTTTGTGGTCATAAACCTTGTGTTAAAATTTCATAGATTTCCATTCACTTTTACTAAAGTTAGAGTGCGAAAACTAAAAGTATTCGGACGCCGGACGACGACAACGACGCAGACGCCAACGTGATAGCAATATACGACGAAAAATTTTTCAAATTTTGCGGTCGTATAAAAACCTTTCATTATACACTGTGTCAATTATTGAAGACAAATTTAATTGAATAGTCTAAAAATGTAAATAAGGAACGATAATTCGGGATGTTACTGTGAAATCGTCTGGTCGTAGTTTTATTCTTACTTTAAACATCTCACCATGCAAGTATATTTGTTCGGTTTTTCTTTGATTATGATCGTTTATATTTTAATCGTGTTCATGCACCTCAATATTAGTCATAGTCTTTAATAAACATCTTTAAAATGGTAACGCGATCACTCCATTTGTATTATTATTAACCTATGCAAAACTATGCACCAGTTTGCGCAGCAACTCAGGCTTCAAAGCAACTAAACTTCACTGTCTTTCATTCACTAAGAGGGTGATATAAAATCATGATCTATTGGATGGATGCGATTACTGCGATTTTATTTTTTATTTGAGTTTTCATGTCGAGATATCCCGGACAGGGTATTATGAAACCGCCCGTTTGGGTTATAATCACCCGTTCGGGGTATAATCACCCGATACAACAACTGAGCCGGACCTGTTTAAGATGACCCTTAACAGCGTCAGTCAGACTTTCAAAATTAAAGAGTGCTGATGCTGAAAACACGCTTTTTCATTGGTCAGTCGATATCAATGATTATTCATGAGTACGAGAAAAAACCCATGAATAGGCCCACGGTCGGTAAATGAAACGAATTGGTAATGCAACCGATCGTGGGTTTCCGACGATGCGGTATAATATACATGACATATTTAATGTTCTAATATTTGTACAGTTTAGAATAAATTTCTACAGAATCACTAAATAAAGGCTTGTTACCATACAAGGGCCTAATTTTTATCACTATTACAACTACAAGTCATTCAGACAAAAAATATACTTTTCTTATTATTATATGCAAATTAACAAATTAAGACTGACAGACCAATAATATTGCCCTTCTTTGAGATACTTCTTATCTCTATATCTTTATGTCAATCTTATTTCAGAAGTTCACTTTAAAACGCTTGCAGTTCACACCCACAACCATACATATTCAGTATACTAGTGCATACTGGTAATAATAATAAGCTTATTCTTTTACATATCCTTTCCACGTCCCTAGCTTAAAAATGCGTAATGATGAAAAAAACAACTTTACAGGGTTTGCATGGAGCCTCTTGTTTTCAAATTTGGTTTTCAGAGAAATAGGCACCATCTATGGTGTGTAGACATCATACTGACCAAATTGTAACATATATCATAAAAAGGATGATTTTATCCTGAATATTAAAAGGCCACCGTTATAATAGAGTTTAATAACATGTAAAACTAATTAGATTATACAAGATAAACAGTAGCAGAGTGACAAAGAGAAAATAATCAGTTGTTGACAGCTCAATTTAACTTACATCATGATGACCTTTTAGTTTTACATGCAATAGTTAGAATGACATAATAGAATAATTTGCTGTCAGCATCAATCTATATTACAGTTTCTTTACATGTGTTTAAACTGTAAAGGTCATGATGTAAAACAAGTGTGAACCAGGTGCTCCGCAGGGCGCAGCTTTATACGACCACAGAGGTCGAACCCTGAACAGTTGGGGCAAGTATGGACAAAACATTCAAGCGTGATACAGCTCTGAATTTGGATTGTGATCAAATTTTTGACATTACATGGTTTTTTTTTACACAAAACAAATGTCAAGATTTTACAAATCAATTAAAGATTTCTTCTTCAAACTTTTTAAATCTAAAATTAAATAGTTGACACAGCATAAGTTTCTGACACAGAATGAATGTGGTCTAATGAACTTAAAAGTTTTTTTTTGCCTTTGAGCAATTCACTATGCTGTTGAATATTAATCCTCTCAAAAAAATGTTTGAAGAAATTTTCTTTTTATTTATGAAATCTGAAATGAGAAAAATTTAAACCCCCCCTTTTTTTTCACATCCCCGTTTCCCTTTTTCCAAAACTGATATCAATTAAAATTTCTAATGGAGATTGCAACAATAACTACTCTTTTAAATACATCATAAAATATTAAAATGTAAAATAAACTGCTTGTTATCACTGAATGGTAAAGATTGGTTGGTAGTAAAAGTGAATATACATTGTTTATTGTATAAAACAATAAAAAAAACTTCATAAGCAACATTTTATATTGGCAAATTTCCAATGAAGTTATTTACATAAAGTTATTGGCAAATAAAAATAGAAAATGACATCATAGTCATGTCTGGCAAATGTCCAACATACATTATCTAAAAACATTTTAGATAAGATAAGGAAAAAAAGCTTCATCAGCAACATTTTATATTGGCAAATTTCCAATGAAGTTATTTACATAAAGTTATTGGCAAATAAAAATAGAAAATGACATCATAGTCATGTCTGGCAAATTTCCAACATATATAATCAACTACTATTCTATACAAAGAAAGATAACTCCAATTGAAAATTAATTGCTATTGCACAATATTGTGCAATTAGATATTTCTTGCTATTGTGCAATACTGTGCAATTGAAAATTTCTTGCTATTGCACAATACTTGATATGGAATCCTGATTTGGACCAACTTGAAAACTGGGCCCATAATCAAAAATTCGTAAGGGTTCCACGGAACCCGGTGTCTCGCCTACTTTTTCTGTTAATCGCAGACTCAACAAAAATGAGGAAAAACATCCATAAAAATTTCCCTCACAATACTGTCTTTTGATTGAAAGAAGCTTCCAAGTTTGGTAAAAAAATCCAGGATAGTTTATGAATCTAATAAATGTTTTATAAACTTTAACTGCAGACTGTATGTAATGTTAACTGGAAGAAAAACTAAGTCCATTTATAAGTAAAATACGGAAAAAGTGAATTTTTTTTTTACAAAATTTACTTCTGAATAATATCTTATGATCAGAAATAAGCTTTTGTCTAAGTTTGGTAGAAATCCAGGATAGTTTAAGAACATTATAAAATTTTAAAAACTTAAACCACAAAGTCCATTTATAAGTAAAATACGGAAAAGTGGAAATTTATTTTCACAACATTTTCTTTTTGATACCATCTTATGATCATAAACAAGCTTCTGTCCTAGTTTGGTACATATCAAGGATAGTTTATGAAAGTTATTAAAATTTTAAAAACTTTAACCACAGAGTGAATGTAATGTTTCCTCGCAGAAAAACTAAGTCCATTTATAAGTAAAATACGGAAAATATGGAATTTTATTTTTACAAAATTTACTTCTGGATACTTTCTTATGATCATAAACAAGCTTCTGTCCAAGTTTGGTAGAAATTCAGTATAGTTTAAGAAAGTTATTAAAATTTCAAAAACTTTAACCACAGAGTGAATATTTGTGGACGCCGCCGACGACGACGACGCCGACGGAATGTAGGATCGCTTAGTCTCGCTTTTTCGACTAAAGTCGAAGGCTCGACAAAAATCAAAGTACATATTTAGATAAAGCATATCAAATAAGCCCAAGAATTAAATTTTTGTTAAAATCAAACTTAGTTTAATTTTGGACCCTTTGGACCTTAATGTAGACCAATTTGAAAACTGGACCAAAAATTAAGAATCTACATACACAGTTAGATTTGGCATATCAAAGAACCCATTTATTCAATTTTTGATGTAATCAAACAAAGTTTAATTTTGGACCCCCATTTGGACCAACTTGAAAACTAGGCCAATAATTAAAAATCTAAGTACATTTTTAAATTCAGCATATCAAAGAACCCCAAGGATTCAATTTTTGTTAAAATCAAACTAAGTTTAATTTTGGACCCTTTGGACCTTAATGTAGACCAATTTGAAAACGGGACCAAAAATTAAGAATCTACATACATAGTTAGATTCGGCATATCAAAGAACCACAATTATTCAATTTTTGATGAAATCACACAAAGTTCAATTTTGGACCCTTTGGGCCCATTATTCCTAAACTGTTAGGACCAAAACTCCCAAAATCAAACCCAACCTTCCTTTTATGGTCATAAACCTTGTGTTTAAATTTCATAGATTTCTATTAACTTATACTAAAGTTATGGTGCAAAAACCAAAAATAATGCTTATTTGGGCCCCTTTTTGGCCCCTAATTCATAAACTGTTGTGACCTCAACTCCAAAAATCAATCCCAACCTTCCTTTTGTGGTCATAAACCTTGTGTAAAAATTTCATTGATTTCTATTTACTTATACTAAAGTTATTGTGCGAAAACCAAGAATAATGCTTATTTGGGCCCTTTTTTGGCCCTTTATTCCTAAACTGTTGGAACCAAAACTCCCAAAATCAATCCCAACCTTCCTTTTGTGGTCATAAACCTTGTGTCAAAATTTCATAGATTTCTATTCTCTTAAACTAAAGTTATAGTGCGAAAACCAAGAAAATGCTTATTTGGGCCCTTTTTGGCCCCTAATTCCTAAAATGTTGGGACCAAAACTCCCAAAATCAATCCCAACCTTCCTTTTGTGGTCATAAACCTTGTGTTAAAATTTCATTGATTTCTATTCACTTTTACTAAAGTTAGAGTGCGAAAACTAAAAGTATTCGGACGACGACGGCGTCGCAAGATACGACCAAAAAATTAAAATTTTTGCGGTCGTATAAAAAGTGTGACATCTGTAATTATTTGCACTGTATATATATATATATATATATTATATATATATGTTCTCATCAGCTTTACACATTCTTTTATTTGTGTAGACTCTCAATATGGCTAAATAATTGACTCTTTTCAGAAGGTTTAAAATAAAATTACAGTTTATTCACATGTATGACTTTAGGTGTACAATAATTTTTTTCACTAATACATGTAGTTAAAACAAAACACACCGGTAAAATAAGTCAATAATATAAGTAAAATACATTCTACTCATGAGTAAAACAAGTTGGTACAGTGAATAAATGTGCAGACCAAGAGAAATGAGTCTTGTTTGCTTTAAAATCAATCTTTTGCATAGAATATTTGGTCAAGTGTCAAAACAATGAATAATGTTAATACCAATTCATTCATTCTATTTTGGCATGAAGAAAAATACAAAGTGTACCACAAAAATAAATCACAAATAATACAATTGTGGATCTTTTTTTTAAAAATTACTTCCAATTAGCATTGGTTTGCTCCATCAAACACTAGGTCTATATTATTTGATGTAGACTAAGAGGGAATGCAGGGTGAAGTTTCTGAATAAAATTGATATGCTAATATAATGACATATGTGTCTAATACAATATTTATAATCTACTGTATTGAAGTAATTGTTCATAAAGCCAACTGATAAGAAAGCACCAATTTTGTATTGTAAAATTTTCATGAACAGAAAAGAGAAGAGACAGTGTCATCTACAGTTGAGATTATTATACACATACATCACTGTATATTTAATTTACATTATGAATAATTAAGTGTGTACAAATAACAATGATCTTAAGTTGCACTAATACTACTTGAAAGAGTAAACATGGATATCGTAAACAAGTTATGTTGGTACATACTTTATTTCATGCTTACCACTTTCTATGCATCATCTCACAAATTTATTGATTTTCTAATGGTCTTCTATTGGAGCATATTATCAATAATTTAACAATAAACCTTATTTATATACTTAATAACAGTCTGTTGATACTTAATATGAAAACAAAGACATAGAATCGCAAATCCTATGTCTGGTCTATTAATAGATCTAAACATGACAGTGAATAATCAAAATATTCTCTGTACCAGATCATCTTGCAACAAGTAATTAATCATGCTTCAACAACTTCTCAATAATTAAGATTTTGATTGGTCAATATGACAGAAACCACACTCAGCAGTAGTTATCACTCAAATGATCAGATTCTGTAAGGAACCATTCTGTTCAGTGATAAAACAGACTCTGATAAGAGTTCTTCAGTCAGCTGGTTTGTTTAGAGTACAGATTGGCACACAATTTTTCTCTAACTATTTCCCGTATGTCATACACCTCCAGATTCTTCACTTATAGAATGACCTGAAAAAATAATCAAATTGTCTTAATCTATCATTTAGGTGGTAGACTAGGGAGGTAGGCAGCACTTAGCCGACATTAATTGTTTGAATTGACTTTTTTTTTGTTCCCCACTCAAAGCATTATAGGCCTAGGTGACCTATAAATACCAGGATTCGTGCTAAAAGTGTTATGCCACAATGTAAATATCAAGCGGTCAATAAACTTGTTTGTAGATATGGTTTGTTGACTATTTTATCTGTTTACTTATTCTCTCTATCAACTGAATTTTGCTTAAAATGCAAAAATGGTCAAAAGTCATCAGGTGAGGGCAATAACTCTTATACAGAGTTGTCTGACAATCAGGTCATATTGCTTTATTTGTAAATCTTGTCTTACTACTGTTTTCAAGATAGGCTTATACAAGGAAATTTGTTACAAATTGACATTTCACAGGCAATCCCAAAACAAGTTTTCCAATTTGAGGATGCTGACCTTCTGATCAATTTTTACTTTTGTTGCATCTGCTTCAATATTTTTTAGATATAAATAATAGGAACATAGTTGACTTAATTTGATACCCAGATCAACACATACAATCTGATTGGTTCTGAACTGACAGAGACTAATAGGAATAATTTTGTAAATGTAATATCTGTGTTCTTTATTGGCAGAGACCATCTGCTTACTTTGTAAAGGTAATCTGATTGGTTAATCATTGTACATACTTTTTAAAGGTAATCTGATTGGTTCTTCATCTGGTACTGTTGTTTCATGAAGTTGGTCTCTAAATCTGTATTGTATATAAAGTGATTTGGCTACACCTGGACAAGGATCATAAAATCCTGGGATATCAGCCTGCAAATACAAAAAAAAAACAAATAAAAACCAAGACCATTTAAATAGACAAGGATCATAAAATCCTGGGATATCAGCCTGGAAATATACACAAACAATGTAAACCAGCCTTTAAATAGACAAGGATCATACAATCCTGTGATCAGTTAGCTAATAAACAAGGAGTAGGGAAATCAACTTGCAAATGCAAGAATTTGCTTATTTTTTTCAATAACTTTAACATGAGACATAGTGACCTCTAACTCAATACAGATAATCCTCTCATTATGCATGACAATATTCAAGTATAGCTGTAATACCATTTAGAGTATTTATTTATCATCTATTAAGCAAGATGGGTAAATACTACATAACATTGCTATCAAAAAGAAATGAAAAAATTTCTTCTCACCCTCAAAGAGCCAGAAGTTTCATGCAAATGTATAATTATGTTATACATGTTATACAAACAATTGCTCTTAGAATCAGCTTGTGAATCTCTTTGTAAAGAATCCTAGAAAATATGAATTTAATATTCTAGTTTTAGACCAGTTCAAAATAATACCTTAGATTTACTTTCTGGTAGCTGTAGTCTGGAATCCTTGACTAGACATTGTAAAGGAATGGTCACATTTATACATTCATCTTCAGATAATTCCCTGTAAATATATAGTATTAGTTCAAATATATATCATTGCTATATTATTTAATTAAAGAAGTATTTGTCTGCAGAGCATTTGATGTCGTTGCTAGTACTGAAACAACAAGAATGTGTCCCCAGTACACGTATGCCCTATCCGCACTATCATTTTCTATGTTCAGTGAATCGTGAAAATGGGGGAAACTCTCTAATTTGGCAATAAAAATTAGAAAGGTCATATCATAGGGGACATGTGTACTAAGTTTCAAGTTGATTGGACTTCAACTTCATCAAAAACTACCTCAACCAAAAACTTTAACCTGAAGAAGCGGGACAGATGGACCAACGAACAGACAAACGGACAGACGGACGCACAGACCAGAAAACATACTGCTCATAAATGGGGCATAAAAATTGCATCAATAATAAAAGGACATAACTTTAGAAAGGCAAGTTAATTGCTTCCCAAGTTCTAACTCTGACTGCAAGTTTCAGTTCTAAGCGTTGTGTATAGGTCTCATAATATTACATGAGGCAAAGTTTCTTTTATCTTTATCATGCTGATCTGTAATTATGGTAACTTACCCTTCTGATAGAAATCTTCCATAAACAGCTTTTGTTATAATTAGAACATGTTTATCTGTTACTATGGTAACTTACCCTTCTGATAGAAATCTTCCATAAACAGCTTTTATTATAATTAGAACATGTTTATCTGTAACTATTGTAACTTACCCTTCTGATAGAAGTCTACCATAAATAGCTTTTGTTATAATTATACCCTGTCTATCTGTAACTATGGTAACTTACCCTTCTGATAGAAGTCTACCATAAACAGCTTTTGTTATAATTATACCCTGTCTATCTGTTACTATGGTAACTTACCCTTCTGATAGAAATCTTCCATAAACAGCTTTTGTTATAATTATAACATGTTTATCTGTTACTATGGTAACTTACCCTTCTGATAGAAATCTTCCATAAACAGCTTTTATTATAATTAGAACATGTTTATCTGTAACTATGGTAACTTACCCTTCTGATAGAAGTCTACCATAAACAGCTTTTGTTATAATTAGAACATGTTTATCTGTAACTATGGTAACTTACCCTTCTGATAGAAGTCTACCATAAACAGCTTTTGTTATAATTATAACCTGTCTATCTGTTACTATGGTAACTTACCCTTCTGATAGAAGTCTACCATAAACAGCTTTTGTTATAATTAGAACATGTTTATCTGTTACTATGGTAACTTACCCTTCTGATAGAAGTCTACCATAAACAGCTTTTGTTATAATTAGAACATGTTTATCTGTAACTATGGTAACTTACCCTTCTGATAGAAGTCTACCATAAACAGCTTTTGTTATAATTAGAACATGTTTATCTGTAAATATGGTAACTTACCCTTCTGATAGAAGTCTACCATAAATAGCTTTTGTTATAATTATACCCTGTCTATCTGTTACTATGGTAACTTACCCTTCTGATAGAAATCTTTCATAAACAGCTTTTATTATAATTATATCCTGTCTATCTGTTACTATGGTAACTTACCCTTCTGATAGAAGTCTACCATAAACTGCTTTGGTTATTATAAGACCACTTTTATTTTCCTCTGTTTCTATTATTCTCTCCACTGTTCCCATCATCAGATCTACCTGTCAATAAAAGAATACACAATCAACAAAACCATTAACAAGAGGCTGTCACAACGACAGCAAACTGGATTGATTAACATTTATTTGTGTCCTGGCAATATCACAAGAACCATAACTGATGAACGGTGAAAGTGAAAATCATCAATAACAAGTTTGACCTCCATTTTGTCATCAGTATCAACATATTAAAATTTGAAACGCTTAGGTTGAATGGTTCAAGAGTAATTTTTTTTTCGATCTTTCAAGAACCATAACATCTGGACATTATTGAACTTGACCAGTAACAACATATTGAAATTTGAAAAGCTTTGGTCGAACAGTTCATGAGTAAATGCACCGACACAACTGGAAATGCCATTTTCAATCTTTCAAGAACCACAACTCCTGAACGGTAAAAGTCAAAATTGTTATTACTGAACTTGACCTTCATTTTGTTGTCAGTAACAATATATTAAAATTTTAAAAGCTTTGGTTGAACGGTTCACGAGTAAATGCATGGACAACATTTGGTTGCCGGCCGCCCGCGGTACATCCCCAAATCAATAACCGACATTTTTGTCGCAAAAATCCAGTTAAAAACACTGATTACACTAGGAATTTATAAATGTGCAACAAAATCAACATCTCAACCATTAAATTCACATTTTTTTTCAGCTAAAGCTAGCCCAGGAAAAAGTAAGGAAATAAGGGGGGTCTTTTATTTGAAAAGACTGAAGGTCTTCATAATTGACATGACCAAGTATGACTTCTTATACAAAGAGAATGACCTGAATATTTGCAATAAGCAAGTATAAATATCGTCTAAGCAATCTATAACATTTACGGCTTCTAATGCTTGTGCCATACTCCAATCTCAAGCTTTCAAACTTGCTATTTCTAAGGTTGATTATTTATGAACGAGATGAGCCTAAGTGATCTATACATACAGCCGATTCAGCCTCTTCTTTTTGTTGGGCAAACGTCTCAGCATGGTCTTTCTTCCTCTTTTCCAATTCTCTAAAATATATGATACTCATTGTATAGGGAAAAAACTCTTATTTTAAAATGCAATGTTAAAAGACACAATTTCAATTTAGAATTATTTCTTTGTTGTTTTTTTCTATTTGCCACCACTGTTTACTTTATACAAATTTTGTCATTGTGATTTTACACAGAGACAGTAGTAAAGTACTTATAACAAGATAACCTCCATTTTACACAGAGAAACAGTAAAGTACTTATAACAAGATAACCTCCATTAAACAGTAAAGTACTTATAACAAGATAACCTCCATTAAACAGTAAAGTACTTATAACAAGATAACCTCCATTTTCTTCAGTTTAACAGATATTATTTGGCAACACATGTTTCATCTGTTCCCCTTACCTTTAGACAGGTAACCAGTTTACTTACTCTTCTTCCTGCTCTTTGAGGTAGGGTGTCACAACAAGTTTACGCACAGCAAAATACACAACCATAGGGAAAAATGTTCCATAGAATATAACATTGGGCATTATGTGTTCGGACAATTTCACCGGAAAAACAAAGGTCTGCTGTCCTCTAACTAGTCTGAAAGAAAAAAGTCTTAATGCTATATCATTCATAAAACAAAGCTTATATTTTAATTCAGCAAACAATATTGCACATTCAGAAATATCTCAACTGTTATAGTAATGACCTGACTATATAATCATAATATACTTAAAAATTACTTAATAACTTTTTTTGACCTGTGACTATATATCTTGTTGAAGACTGTATATTCATGATAATGACATCTACATGTATTTTTTTGTTTATCTGTTTCAAATTCATTAATGTCATACTTTATTATCATAAAACAACCATATCAGATGTAAATAATTTGAAAACTCAACTTAAATCAAAACTGAGTTTCCTTTTCCAGGTTGGGGAAGATAGGGTGCCCACAAGCATGTTTAAACCCACCACATTCTGCATGTGCCTGTCCTAAGTCAGGCGCCTGTAATTCAGTGGTTTCTGTTTATTGCTGTACATGTATATCATACTTTTTTCAGTTATTGTTTCATGCATTACTGAGGCTGTTAGTTTTCTTGTTTTATTCTTGTTCAACATTTGTCATATCAGGGCCTTTTATACTTGCTATGCAGTATGGGGTTAGCTTATTACTGATGACTGCACGGTGACCTATAGTTATAGTTGCTTACTTGTACGATATTTGGTCTCTGGTGGAGAGTTGTCTGACATCTTATTTTAATCGACCAGACTTTACATTATGTTTTCTTATCATTTTTTGTTTTCTAGTTTAAATGTTGTGGTTGTGGATTCATTTCACTTTAATTTTCAAAATTTTTCAGTACTACCTGATAGCTTTAACCCAGTTCATGTTTTTTTTTCCTGAAAAAGTGTGTATTTACCTCATTTGTACATATACCCCAAATGGAACCCTTATCATCATTTTAGCATCAATCCAGCTGATAAAACATACCTCATTTGTACATATACCCCAAATGGAACCCCTATCATCATTTTAGCATCAATCCAGCATGATTTGTACAAATACTCCAAATGGAACACCTATCATAATTTTAGCACCAATTCAGCTGATGAAACATACCTGATTTGTACATATACCCCAAATGGAACCCCTATCATCATTATAGCACCTATTTAGCTGATGAACATACCTGATTTGTACATATACCCCAATTGGAATCCCTATCATAATTTTAGCACCAATCCAGATGATGAACATACCTGATTTGTACATATACCCCAAAAGGAACCCCTATCATCATTTTAGCACCAATCCAGCTGAACTGTGTGATTTTTTTCTGAATACCATATTCAATATAACTTTCTATTGTACCAAGCCTGAAATATTAAAATATTAACTTATCAATACAGATCAATGATAGTTTTATACTGTTTCTCAAACACATATCTAAAGCTTTTCATTAAATGTATACTTTTATCATAGGTATCATTTTTCAATCAACAAATTTTCTTTTAATGGTTGATTCTTTTTCTTTGATACTGAAATGATTTTACACAATTCACCTTCTGACATAATAAATGTCTGTGTTTGTATTATGAATGAACTCTTAAACTAAGGTCAAGCCTAAAAGACTTTTGTCTGATGCACATTAATTCTTTATACCTGTAACAAATATTTCCTGAAAAACTTTAACATAGACATTGAAGTTTATTAATATAATTCCTCAAACTGCACATCAAAGTTATATAACCCTATAAAGGGACAGTAAATACAAACCAAATTTGAACTAGATCTGTGATTTGTGGTAATAATTATATAAGCATTGTGTATTATAAGTTTCATAATATTTGTTAAAGGCAAACTAAAGTTAGAGAACAGAAATTTATTTTGGGATGTACAGACAGTAACAGGGACAAAAAAGTCTTTTTGCAGCCATACTTACTTTCCTGCTACACGAACCTCAGCGTCGTGTGATGTAAATTTTCTAGATAAAGCAGCCTGAATGAAATTAGCTGGTATCCCCATCTGTACACCTAACTGTAAGACAGAAAAAACATAGATAAAAGTGAACTTGTAAGCTGACCATGCAAGACAGGTAGTCAAGGTTGATAAAAAAAATAACTAGTCGTCTATGTGAGTCAGTAATTTGGTAGTTCATATTTTGGTTTGTTTTTATCTCACACATGCCTGTGCTATATAGTGTAGAGATTTATCAAAACTACAAGATGGACTCCATTCTACACTACACTTTAAATCTCCCTGTAAAAAGCCTGGAGGTAGTTATAAAAGATGAAATGCACACCTTTACTTCCATATATCTATATCAATTTTTATGGATTGGAGGAAAAACTTTATTTTTTAAATACTTGATTCCCTGGTTTTTTGTTTTTTTCAAATATAAATGAAACCTTAGTTCACCAAATGTACAAAACTAGTACCCAAAATAAGTCATCAATCCTCTTTTGACAATTAATACAGTTTAGATGAATTCTGTTCAATGGGTGGATGTTACAATGATAAAAGCAGATTTCACGGTGCACTCTTGCTATTAAAGTCTCATATAGTTTTGACTTCAAAATAACATTGTCTGACTAATAAGACACTGCTATAAATATTGCCAGTGAACTTTAACTATAAATCTAATGTTGAAAATCAGATCAACAATTAAAGTACACCTACCTGTAATGATAATTTAGCTGTGTATGGTTGATGTTCAAATATAAGCAGAGTTTTCACTGAGGAGGACGACATACTGGCATTGAAAAGCATTTTTCCTTGTAAATTTTTGTCCAGCTGCCAAGCAATCACTGAAAAATAAATAAAATGTAGTCAAGACTCAAAAGGTACATACAAGAACATACAATAGGAATTTTTTTGGTCTGGTTGTTGTCTCTTTGACATATTACCCGTTTCTATTCTCTATTCCATTATAATACAGAAATAAACTAGAGGCTCTTAAGAGCCTGTGTCGCTCACCTTGGTCTATGTGCATATTAAACAAAGGAAACAGATGGATTCATGACAAAATTGTGTTTTGGAGATGGTGATGTGTTTGTAGATCTTACTTTACTGAACATTCTTGCTCCTTACAATTATCTCATTATCTCAATTTATAATGGACTTGGCCCATTAGTTACAGAGGAAAATATTTTGTTAAAATTTACAAAAATTTACAAAATTATTAAAAATTGACTATAAAGGGCAATAACTCCTTAAGGGGTCAACTGACCTTTTTGGTCATGTTGACTTATTTGTGGATCTTACTTTGCTGAACATTATTGCTGTTTACAGTTTATCTCTATCTATAATAATATTCAAGATAATAACCAACTAGAGGCTCTTAAGAGCCTGTGTCGCTCACCTTGGTCTATGTGCATATTAAACAAAGGACACAGATGGATTCATGACAAAATTGTGTTTTGGTGATGGTGATGTGTTTGTAGATCTTACTTTACTGAACATTCTTGCTTCTTACAATTATCTCAATTTGTAATGAACTTGGCCCAATAGTTACAAAAGAAAATATTTTGTTAAAATTTACAAAAATTTACAAAATTTACAAAATTATTAAAATTGACTATATAAAGGGCAATAACTCCTTAAGGGGTCAACTGACCTTTTGGTCATGTTGACTTGTTTGTGGATCTTACTTTGCTGAACATTATTGCTGTTTACAGTTTATCTCTATCTATAATTATATTCAAGATAATAACCAAAAACAGCAAAATTTTCCTTAAAAATTTCCAATTCAGGGGCAGCAACCCAACAACCAGTTGTCGGATTCATCTGAAAATTTCAGGGCAGATAGGTCTTGACTTGCATAACAATTTAACCCCCATGTCTGAATTGCTCTTAATGCTTTGGTTTCAGAGTTATAAGCCAAAATCTACATTTTACCCCTATGTTCTATTTTTAGCCATGGCGGCCATCTTGGATTGGTTGGCAGGGTCACCGCACTCATTTTTTAAACTAGATACCTCAATGATAATCATGGCTAAGTATGGTTAAATTTGGCCCAGTTGTTTTAGAGGAGAAGATTTTTGTAAAAGATTAGAAAAAATTACAAAAAATTGGTAAAAATGACTATAAAGGGCATTAACTCCTTAAGGGGTCAACTGACCATTTAAGTCATATTACCTTATTTGTAGATCTTACTTCGCTGAACATTATTGCTGTTTACAGTTTATCTCTATCTATAATAATATTCAAGATAATAGCCAAAAAATGGTATAATTTCCTTAATATTGCCAATTCAGGGGCAGCAACCCAACAACTGGTTAGAGGGCCAGGTGAGCTAAAAACAGCAAAATTTCCTTAAAAATTTCCAATACAGGGGCAGCAATCCAACAACCAGTTGTTGGATTCATCTGAAAACTTCAGGGCTGATAGATCTTGACTTGCAAAACAATTTAACCCCATGTCTGAATTGCTCTTAATGCTTTGGTTTCAGAGTTATAAGCCATAATCTACATTTTACCCCTTTGTTCTATTTTTAGCCATGGCGGCCATCTTGGTTGGTTGGCAGGGTCACCGCACACATTTTTTAAACTAGATACCTCAATGATGATATTGGCCAAGTATGGTTAAATTTGGACCAGTTGTTTTAGAGGAGAAGATTTTTGTAAAAGATTAGAAAAAATTACGAAAAATTGGTAAAAAATGACTATAAAGGGCAATAACTCCTTAAGGGGTCAACTGACCATTTTAGTCATATTAACTTATTTGTAGATCTTACTTTGCTGAACATTATTTCTGTTTACAGTTTATCTCTATCTATAATAATATTCAAGATAATAGCCAAAAATAGGTATAATTTCCTTAAAATTACCAATTCAGGGGCAGCAACCCAACAGCCGGTTGTCCGATTCACCTGAAAATTTCAGGGCAGATAGATCTTTACCTAATAAACAGTATTACCACACGTCAGATTTGCTCTAAATGCTTTGGTTTCAGAGTTATAAGCCAAAATCTACATTTTACCCCTATGTTCTATTTTTAGCCATGGCGGCCATTTTGGTTGGTTGGCAAGGTCACTGGACACATTTTTTAAACTAGATACCCCAATGATGATTGTGGACAAGTTTGGTTTAATTTGGCAGAGTAGTTTCAGAGAAGAAGATTTTTGTAAAAGCTAACGACGGACAACGGAGACGACGGACACTGGACGTCGGACGCAAAGTGATGAGTTTCTTATTTTACTGACCCATATTGACCTGCAATGACCTTTTCATATACATGTGTACTAACTTATATATGTAGGGGTTTTCATTCCAATTGCTCAGGTTGTAGCATTCAATGTTTACTCTTGGTCTGTTTGTCAATTTGTTTATGATAATTTGTGAGAAACATCCAAAGCTCTTTTTGCAGATCTGTTAAATATGTTTATTTTGTATGGTTTTAGAAGATTTCTTCAAAACAACAAAGAACAGTAAAATGTTAAATTATTCTACATTTTAATCATGATAGATATTGATAATTTGATTATGCTGATACAAATGTGTATTATTTAGATAAAAGATTTTGTTTTTATGTAGAGGCAATACACAACTCACCTGACGATAATCCTGGTTTTATTCCATTTGGTACTGCTAAAATTGATACTGACCCTACACAAAAGCTGAAAATAGTACAGTTTGTCTAATAATGAAATGTAAATACACCCAAACAAATCAGAAATTTTTACATACATGTAGTATTCATCGATATTTTCTTTGATCATTTTGTGTGATACTTTTCTGTCAAGCTTTTTGACTTCTGATTTTTATCATTTGAGTGAGAAAATGATAGTCATAAGTTGAAGTCATGAATATCACTTTCAATGAGATTGTAGATCATTTGTTTTAAAATCAATAGATAGTCTATTTGTGTTGTTTTCTTGATTGTACTATAACACTAGTCTAACAGCATGGGTGAAAGTATGAAACAGACTGTTTGTTTTCTTGTTTGAGTTGTTTTACATTTGTCATTTCAGGGCCTTTTATAGCTGACTATACAGTATGGACTTACACATTGTTGAAGGCTGTATGGTGACCTATAGTTGTTAATTTCTGTGTCATTTAGTCTCGTGTGAAGAGTTATCTCATTGGCAATCATACCACATCTTCTTTTTTATATTTTTAGTAAACATCTTTAATTTCTTTATAATCTAGTAAGTGGTCAGTTTGCTAAGCATAGAAAATTCATGCCAAGTGGTGAGATATATCATTGTTTACCATGTACCATTGTTTGATTTTTCTTTGTTTATTTCAGCTATTATGTACACCAATCAATGACTTTCATGTTTATTAGGGCCCTTTATAGCTTTCATTTTTTGGGACTTAATAACTTTTCTTTTTTCATCTATAGCTTGATGTTCTATGTGAACCAAGGCTCCATGTTGAAGACTGTACTTTGACCTGTTATGGTTTTCTTTTACAAATTGTGACTTGGATGGAAAATTGGCTCTTCACATTCATACCACATCTTCATAAATCTATTTATTATGGGTTTGAATAAGTCTTCAGTAAGGTATTTGTTTATCATTGTATGGAGTTTTCTGATTTCCTGTGTATATTCCAAATCCAGACTAATGTACACCTTTTCATCGTTATATTACCATCTTCTGTTGATTTGATAAAAAGACTGGAGTCCTCCTCTAAAACCATTACCAACGGACACTTGAAACTACAAATGATAAATTCTACTTTAAAATCATGATTCATATGACTGAAATGTTTCTGCATTAAATATAAGTGTAAAAGAGGAGCTGAGCATAAAAAAATGTTATATAAAATGAAATTAAAAAAATGTATATTAACATGTTACACTTTTAAATTGATAATGCTCATTGAGAGTTCATTTTAGCAAAGCAATAAATTTGTTAGCAGTATTTCAAAAAACATACATGTACATATATATATGAACATTCAATTATATATTTTGATTAGAGAACCCTTTCCATTCCATTTATGCATATTTTTTTTTAACCTTTGTAATCAAGCTTACAAATGTCATTTCCTATATTATCATATAAAGAGTAAACATCTTATTGATGTATACCCTATTTGTCATTTATTCATATATATTTGAACACCTTCAAATTTGGTGTAGTTCTGTTCAAGTGTTTTGAAGGACTTGCAGATAAAGTGTTGGTTCTCCATCACTCTTACATACATAATTTATCTAACCATTGCATTTGTTATTGATATTTGAAGAAAAAAGATTGTATGATCATATTACCTCATTCCAACCTTTAGCTGACCACACCCTCCTCCACACTGTTGTAAACATGCCCTGTCCGTTTCCATTCTGTGCTGTCACATTCCCACCAAGTCTGACAGTATCTCGTCTCGTCAGAGGACATTCCACAGTTTGAACTAAACTCATACTACTGACCTCTAAACCACTTAAACCAGAACTATAAAAGAGCAAATACCATTATCACAAATATATCATAAAATAGGAAATAAACCAAAAACTACAATGTCCAATAGTATCTCAACAACAAACCAAAATTATAATGTAACACAGACTTTTACTTGAGCAAATCAGTTGTCATGACATCGAACATCACAAAAGCTTTATCGAGTCTGAATAGAACACCAAAAGTGTAGTATGAATCTGGATAGAATCTGGGAAAATAATTTTTCTGGATGCTGAAGAACTAATATTTTGACCTACAGGAATTGGAAAACTCTTTTTTTTTTGCTTTCAAAACTGTACTTCTACATTGTTCAAACAAATGTATAATCTATCAAAAAACAACTATAAATATATTTATAATACTAGTTTTTTTGTAGGATATTTTGTTAAAAGAGTTCTGAAACTATAAAATAAGAAATAATTATTGTTATAAGATTGCATATTTTGCAGGATATATCACATCCCTCTTCCATCAAAGATGAAATGTGCTAGAACTCTTGAGGGTCTAGTTGAGTGGGTCAACAATGGGAGATAAGAAAAACAAAAAGTCGACAGCTGATATATTGCAAGAGAGTAGACATGTGCTATATGGAGATGAAGTCGAAGTGGCTACAGTCCTAGAAAATGTTTTAACACTGTTAAATAGAATGGACACTAGGCTTGTATCCATTGAGAAAAATACGAGTAAAAATACAAGTACACTGACTCAAATGAACGATAAGTTAAACTCGTTGACAGCGAGAGTTATTACTGTCGAAACCGACATAGTAAATGTGAAAAGTAGGGTTTCAGATTTGGAGACAAGTTCAGAGGGAACTGGTAATCTTTTTGAGGAAGTGAAGAGTAAAACTTGCTCTTTAGAAAAAGATATCGAACAACTTAAGAGAAATAACGGAGATTGTAATGATTCTCAGAGTATTAAAGACGAACTTAGAAAATTAGAAAGTTATAATGAGAAGCTAAAAGGAAAACTATTGGACATGCAATGTAGGTCTATGAAATATAATCTCATTTTCACGGGACTTCAAGAGCAAAGGGATGAAAACTGTGAAATGAAGATTAGACAGTTTATTCACAATGAAATGAAGATCCAAAAACCGTTAGAATTTGGAAACATTCACAGATTTGGTAAAAGTGAGCCAGGGAAACCGAGACCAATTATTGCAAGATTCCTGTATTATTCTGACCTTGATATGGTGAAAAAAGCAGGACGAAATCTAAGAGGTACATTTTACGGTGTAAACGAGCAGTTTCCACCAGAAATAGAAGAACAACGACGAAAGCTATACCCAATAGCGAAACAGGCGAGAAAAGAGAAATTAAAAGTTGTAATGAAAAGAGACAAACTTTACATTAACGACAAACTTGTTAAGCCAGATGAAATCGCAGACGATACCGAGCATAAAGAGCCTCAAAGATCAACCACCAGACCGAATAAACGTCCACGGGTGAACTCTACTCCTGAACGAGATAAATATTTAAAACACTCTTTTAGTGTTATGTCACAGGTGTTTGTGAAACTTTTTAATATTATATTTGACAGTGGAACTATCCCTGAAAATTGGCTTTCTGGAAATATTATACCTTTATTTAAGAATAAAGGTAACAAACATGATCCTAGCAATTTTAGACCTATAACAGTTATAAGCTGCTTTGGGAAATTATTTACTTCTATTTTGAATTCACGTTTGAATAAATTTTCTGATGATTTTTGTTTACTATGTCAGAATCAAGCTGGTTTCAGAGAAGGTTATTCTACTACAGATAATTTATTTGTCATCTACATGCTTATTAGTATCATGAAAAATAAGAAAAAGAAACTATTCTGTGCATTCGTAGATTTTGCTAAAGCCTTTGATACTGTTTGGAGAAAGGGTCTTTGGCATAAATTACTTGTGAATGATATTAACGGTAAAATGTATAATGTAATTTTTAATATGTACACTGGTATTAAATCTCGTATTATGTATAATGGTGAAATGTCAGAATACTTTTCATGCAATATCGGTGTAAGACAGGGTGAAAATATGTCTCCTTTTTTATTTTCATTGTATTTGAACGACCTTCAACAGTTTATTGAAGAAAAAAATGTATGTGGTTTAAATTGTATTACTGATGAAATAGAGAATGAGTTTGATATCTACTTAAAACTGTTTGTGTTATTATACGCAGATGATACAGTGTTATTTTCGGATAATGCATCCGATCTGCAGTTGCAATTAGATATATTCTTTGAATATTGCAGTACCTGGAAATTAAAAGTTAACACAAGTAAAACTAAGATTATAATTTTTTCTGGTGGTAGATTACCCCAAAATATTAACTTTATATATGACGGAAATGCATTGGAGATAGTCAATGAATTGACATATCTTGGGTTGAATTTTTCAAGAACAGGTAGCTTTATGAGTGCTAAGAAGATTTTACTTAGAAAAGCAAATAAAGCAATGTATGAAGTATTGAAAAAGGGGAGGTTGCACAACTTGTCAGTGAAATCACAATATGATCTTTTTGATAAAATTGTGAAGCCAATTCTCCTGTATGGGTGTGAGATTTGGGGTTTCAGTAATACTGATATTATAGAAAAAGTGCACCTAAAATTTTGTAAATTATTATTAAACCTTAAGAAGTCGACACCCAATTTTATGATTTATGGTGAACTTGGTATTTATCCCATGTCTTTATATATACAGCTGCGTATGGTTAATTTTTGGTCAAAAATGGTTAATGGGGATGATAACAGGATTGCTAAAATACTATACAAATACGTGTTCTTGAAAAATTCGGACAACCAATTTAGGTCAGATTGGTTGAAATGCATTAAAGATATATTAGATAAATGTGGATACAGCAATATATGGTTGTCACAAGGAAATTTTAATTCTAAGTGGTTGGGTATTAGTTTAAAACAAAAGTTATTTGATCAGTTTCAACAGAAATGGAGAGCTGATATTGACTGTTCGCCAAAAGGTTTGGCCTACAAATTGTATAAACAAAATTTTGAATTTGAGGAATATCTGAATATTTTAAATGATAAAGATAGAATAACATATTGTAGATTTCGTACGGGTAACCATAAGTTACCCATCGAAACTGGTAGATGGAATAAGATTGAGCGAAACCTTAGATATTGTAACTTATGTCATTGTAACGAGATTGGTGATGAATTTCATTACACTTTGCAGTGTAGTTCTTTGGCAAATTTTCGAGCACAATATTTGGATACTTTTTTCTTGCACAGATGTAACATACTAAAATTTGAAAAACTATTTCAGTTAAAAATTAACTAGAGGCTCTAAAGAGCCTGTGTCGCTCACCTTGGTCTATGTGCATATTAAACAAAGGACACAAATGGATTCATGACAAAATTGTATTTTGGTGATGGTGATGTGTTTGAAGTTCTTACTTTACTGAATGATTTTGCTTCTTACAACTATATCTATAATGAACTTTGCCCATTAGTAACAGAGAACTATATTTGGTAAAAATTTACATAAATTTACCAAATTAATGAAAATTGTTAAAAATTGACTATAAAGGGCAATAACTCCTTAAGGGGTCAATTGACCATTTAGGTCATGTTGACTTATTTGTAGATCTTACTTTGCTGAACATTATTGCTGTTTACAGTTTATCGCTATCTATAATAGTATTCAAGATAACCAAAAACGGCAAAATTTCTTTAAAAATTACCAATTGGAGGGCAGCAACCCAACAACCAGTTGTCCAATTCATCTGAAAAATTCAGGGCAGATAGATATTGACTTGATTAACAATTTAACTTCTCGTCAGATTTGCTCTAGATGCTTTGGTTTCATAGTTATAAGCCAGAAACTGCATTTTACCCCCTATGTTCTATTTTTAGCCGTGGCGGCCATCTTGGTTGAATGGCCAGGTCATCGGACACATTTTTCAAACTACATACCCCAAAGATGATTGTGGCCTAGTAGTTTCAGTGGAGATTTTGTAAAAGATTACTTAGATTTATGAAAAATGGTTAAAAATTGACTATAAAGGGCAATAACTCCTAAAGGGGTCAACTGACCATTTTGGTCATGTTGACTTATTTGTAGATCTTACTTTGCTGAACATTATTGCTGTTTACAATTTATCTCTATCTATAATAATATTCAAGATAATAACAAAAAACAGCAAAATTTCCTCAAAATTACCAATTCAGGGGCAGCAACCCAACAACCGATTGACCGATTCATCTGAAAATTTCAGGGCAGATAGATCTTGACCTGATAAACATTTTTACCCCATGTCAGATTTGCTCTAAATGCTTTGGTTTTTGAGTTATAAGCCAAAAACTGCATTTTACCCCTATGTTCTATTTTTAGCCGTGGCGGCCATCTTGGTTGGTTGACCAGGTCACGCCACACATTTTTTAAACTAGATACCCCAAAGATGATTGTGGCCAAGTTTGAATTAATTTGGCCCAGTGGTTTCAGAGGAGAAGATTTTTGTAAAAGATTACTTTAATTTACGAAAAATGGTTAAAAATTGACTATAAAGGGCAATAACTCCTAAACGGGTCAACTGACCATTTTGGTCATTTTGACTTATTTGTAGATCTTACTTTGCTGAACATTATTGCTGTTTACAGTTTATCTCTATCTATAATAATATTCAAGATAATAACCAAAAACAGCAAAATTTCCTCAAAATTACCAATTCAGGGGCAGCAACCCAACAACCGATTGACCGATTCATCTGAAAATTTCAGGGCAGATAGATCTTGACCTGATAAACATTTTTACCCCATGTCAGATTTGCTCTAAATGCTTTGGTTTTTGAGTTATAAGCCAAAAACTGCATTTTACCCCTAAGTTCTATTTTTAGCCGTGGCGGCCATCTTGGTTGGTTGACCAGGTCAAGCCACACATTTTTTAAACTAGATACCCCAAAGATGATTGTGGCCAAGTTTGAATTAATTTGGCCCAGTGGTTTCAGAGGAGAAGATTTTTGTAAAAGATTACTTTAATTTACGAAAAATGGTTAAAAATTGACTATAAAGGGCAATAACTCCTAAACGGGTCAACTGACCATTTTGGTCATGTTGCTTATTTGTAGATCTTACTTTGCTGAACATTATTGCTGTTTACAGTTTATCTCTATCTATAATAATATTCAAGATAATAACCAAAAACAGCAAAATTTCCTCAAAATTACCAATTCAGGGGCAGCAACCCAACAACCGATTGACCGATTCATCTGAAAATTTCAGGGCAGATAGATCTTGACCTGATAAACATTTTTACCCCATCTCAGATTTGCTCTAAATGCTTTGGTTTTTGAGTTATAAGCCAAAAACTGCATTTTACCCCTATGTTCTATTTTTAGCCGTGGCGGCCATCTTGGTTGGTTGACCGGGTCACGCCACACATTTTTTAAACTAGATACCCCAATGATGATTGTGGCCAAGTTTGGTTTGATTTGGCCCAGTAGTTTCAGAGGAGAAGATTTTTGTAAAAGTTAACGACGACGACGACGACGGACGACGGACGACGGACGACGGACGACGGACGCCGGACGCCAAGTGATGAGAAAAGCTCACTTGGCCCTTCGGGCCAGGTGAGCTAAAAATAAGTTGAAAAAGCTGTGCAAATTTATCAGGGTTATAACTTTTCAAGTGAGTCTTCCTGGTTAATCACCACTCTTCTTTACTATACTGTTTATCATGTATTATTTGATATTTTCATCTCATCTTGTCATGTGTGTTTGTGTTATGTTATATGACTTTTGATGAACTTCTTTGTACCATTGTATCTTTATGGTGTTTAAGAAATAAAGAATCTTGGAATCTTGGAATCAAAATTATAAGGATCAAGAGTATATGTTTCAATCAATAATCTTCAGTCATTCATTACCATGGGTTCCATTTAAGTGTGTGTGTGGGGGTGGGGGGCATTGTACTCAATAATTGTTGTTTACCTGTATTCTTTATATTCTTCATTATAAAATAAATCAGAGGCATTGAGTTCTATTACTACTTGACCCTGCAAAAAACAAAAATAAAAACAAATTATTTAGATGGCTGGATCTTACAAATGATAAAACAGTTTTACAAAATAATAATGATAAGGGGTGGGCAATATAAACTCCATGAGACTTTCAAATGGTTATACAATTGCATACAAATTATCTTAAGACTAATATTAGTATTTCATTTTAAACTGATCTTATTACAAACTTAAACATGTGAACTATGCAAAACATTAAAAAAGTCAATATACCATGACTGAGGCGTAGGAGCCAAATTATCTTCATGGAAATTAGAAGTACAAATTTTAAAACAATTACATACCAAATATTATGGGCTTCCACTAATGGTTCCCCTTAAACTGACCTTACCACAAACTTATACATGTATGTATTCAAACTATGACATGACTGAGGGGGTTGGAGGAACCAAATGATTTCTATGGAAATAAGATGTGTCCATGCTTTACAACTGTATTAATTTTATTGACCTACCACTACCTGTCCCCAATATGTATATATTATATAATGAACTTATCATAACATATAATTTGTGACGTTGACATTTGAAACAAGACAATAATGAGACAGCTAATAAAAAAAACCCCAAAAAACCAACAATACTATTAAAAAGTTCATCCATATATGTAAAAATTTCATCTATATCAAAAAGCATGACTTTCACTGATCACCTTATATTTCTGTGTAAATATATATTAATCATGCTAATCATGATAATGTCAAAGGTCATTGCTTTGTTAATCTTACCCTTGGATTAGTCATCTGTTGTAACTTTCTTTCCTCCTCTTGTTTTGCTAACTCTGCAATTATTTCAGCTGCTGACTTTGATTTTGATATTAACTGAAAACAAGTCAAATATTTAAAATCTATTATTATTTGGTTGCAATACTGTCAAAAAAATGTATACTCTAGAGTCAAGTCGTTTATATGAAAATCATCTATTAGAAGTGTTGCTTTTATATGCAGTAATAGAGTTGACTTGTAAATATTTTGATGTACATATATATGACTTCAAATACTTTGCTTAATTTTGTGAACAAAGAAAATGAGGACTTTTCTAAGTGTTGATGTGAATAGTTTTTAGAAATTTTTCCTTCTCATAATTCCAATTTACCTCCCCTTGTTAATAGGGGCAGAATGCTGATGGAAAGAGTGCTTGCTAGCTGCTATCTTTTCAATCAAAATCATATAAAACATCTGTTTTTGCATTTGTTTATACATTAATTGTTGCAAATGAAATAGCATGACTGTTTTGACATCCTTGGAAATTGAATAAGCCGTAAAGGTCATCTTATATACCAACCAAGGATCCGGAAATTTTTTCACCTAATTTCGGTCATTTTGAGATAACTTAAAAGTTGGTGCCCTTTTTCAAAAAAATATTGTCAAAATTACATTACTGAGTATGTTCATACTCGTAGCCTCAACAAACTTGTTTTACTGTTGCTTGCATCGCATAAAGCTTACGTTTCTGAAGACAAAATTGCAAACCAGATGTTTTGCAAAATTCTGAAACGAGCAATTCCGGATTTAGTCTTGTTTATCAAATTCACAGGAAGTCATCGGCTTTTTAATTTTTTACCTTTGATAGTGTTTGAATATGAATGATAATAGTTGCACTTGCTTTATTTAGCATGAAATAATTTTGAATTTACGATATAGTGTCTAATCGGCGGAAGAGGATTTTGACATGTATGCGTATTACATAGTAAACAAAGCACTTGTGTTAGTTATAGCGACAAAATACTTTTCTACTTATATTAAATCAAGTTTTAATTTAATTTTAAATCAGAATTGACAATTGTCTTAGCTGAAAAGTAATTAAATAATGAAGACAGTTGTTATGGAATTTTAATTTCTTTATAATTTAAGTTCTGAGCTTGTGATCAATAGCCCCCGCAATAGCCAAGCGGCAAGTGTGAATTAAAAACACAGGTAAAGAGATTAGCGATCATTAGCCAATACTGCCCAGAGGCATCAATATAGTTATTAGGAGGGCCCTCATGATTATCACTCTATACTTGAGTGGCAGTTTTATTACAGGAAAGGGATAACAAAACTAAAGTTCAAAATGGCGATTTAGAAACTCGATCACAACAAAATGACCAAAATTATTTCTGTTGAAAAATAAAATATGTCCTAAATCCCAATTCCACGTTCAGGACAAACACTTTCAGTAAAGGTCAAGACTGTCAAATATGACCGTTTCCGGACCCTTGATACAAACATACATACCTCCATGCCTTCTATTTCTAAACCTTTCATTCCAAATTGGTCATACACTGGTCTTTTGTTTGGGTCAGTTAAAACTAAAATATAATATAATAATGTTCTCATCAACTAGTTCCAAAACTACTCTTTTAAAAATTCTAATAATTAAAATAGTTTTTCTTATAACTCCCAACTTTTTTCTTCATTTACAGGCACATACTGGTTTATTTTAATTTTAGACATTCTACAACTTATCTAGCATGTCTAGTTTGTTTTTGTTGATTCAGATTTAATTCTGTTTGCTGTTCAGAGATTCCAATATGGTAAGAGCAATTTTATGACAATTTACATGACATTGACGCTATTACCTAACAAATGCCCAAGCAATCTTTGTCACTTATAAATCTGTTACATCTCATAATAATAATTAGGAATACAGTGCATATATTCTCATCAATGCAAGTTGTCATGTCATCTACATGCAAGTAAAAGAGATTTCCATTTGAATATAAGTGAAATAATTAAGACATGTTTGAGAAATTAACCTTAGAGCACATGCATGACTTGTTGAGATATATGGTCTGAATACCAAAAAATATTAAATATACGTCATGGAACCTAGGGAGTGAACTTGGAAACTCCAATTATGGGAGGGTGTAAAGTACAGTGAAATTGTTTGTAAAATTCTAAATTTGTCTCTTTAGGTAATACCCAATTTTGAAAGTATTTTTCCTTCTTTGAGTCACTCATCTCCTATACAATGCTACATGTACATGATGCATATATAAATGAGCTTTTGAAAATTCATATTTATTTTATCGTTTACCTTCATGAGCCTTCTTGATTTTATTGAACATGTTTTCTGCATGCTTCTTTTTTTTATCATCTAAATGTTTGTCTGGGTGGAAGATTTTACTGTATCTACGAAACGCTGTATTGATTTCATCTGTGCTAGCCTGAAATATAAACAAACTTCTGGTTAACATGGTTAACTTAACCCTTTAAGGCCTTACCATGCCGTGACTGTCATATGGCAGGCATACCCAAAACAACGTTATTTGGCTCCAATGGCGTTCCATTCTTTAAGAAGTCCACTTTATGATACTTATGTTAAAATCTATGCATGTTCCGTCAACCTGAGGCTATCCATATTCATGTTTCTCATGTACAAATGATGTATAAGTTGCATTTTGAGCACAAATACGGTCTTGGAAAATTGAAATCGGCTGAAACTCGGTTTTCTGGAGGGGTGGGCTTCACATCTGTGTCTTACACAGGAAGTTCAGTCATAAAACTTGCAAAACTAGTGCAAACCCACGGCCATATAACTACTGATCGTTATTATTATTGAAATACGCAAAGGAAACGACTACTTCCGGTTTCAGGTCCGTTTGAAGTAAAAAAAACGGAAAAAATCATGAAATTCCATATTTTTGGTCCAAATGACCTTCAGCAGACTGCTGAACCAAGATCAGATTCACTCCAACCTAACAACTGTTGGGTCAATTTGTTTAATAGGGTCCACTCTTCATGCCGGCTACAGCTGGATACCTTTACCAGCATCCCTGGGTCTTCTGGGTCAAGAGAAAGGACGAAAAATCGTCAAAATTGATGCTTTTTGTACCTGATGACCAACTTTGGGGCAAATTCCCGCCTCCTCACCCTGTGATCACCTATATTAGATCTAAAGGAATAAATATGCTACAGCAACAGGGCTAAGCTCATTTGCATATAATTTGCATATTTTTGCAAATAAATGAAAATTAGACATTTTCTGAAAACAATTCAGCATGCATATGGTCAGGGTTAAACTGTTGGGACCAAAACTCCAAAAAGCAATCCCAAACTTTTGTGGTCATAAACCTTGTATTTAAATATCATGGATTTCTATTTACTCTAATATATCAAAGTTATTGTGCAAACACCAAATGTCTACGGACAACGACGACAACATGATTCCAATGTACGGTCGTATGAAAATTTAAGAAAATAAACATCTAGCAACTCCCGGTAAACAGGAGTATAAAATAGACAATTTTCAAATTGATGCACATTACCTGTAAATTTTCTATGTCACAATTCGAAAGAATTAAATCACAATAAGACCTGATTGATTGACGACAGCGTTTACAACAACTGACCTAAGGTAAACCCATTAGAAGATCATGTAAATATATCAGCTAGTTAGGTGGTTGTTTATTTATTCAATCTACCAATACATCTTATCTATTGATAACTGGACCTCACAAAGGTTCTCTTAAAATTTTGATGTCATAATACAAAATATCTGACGTCACAATGGAAAATTGATTTTGTATGACGTCAATAGCTCAAGCCGAACATATTCAGAGTTCAACTTGGACAGATAGTCAGATTTCCAAATAGCAATAAGGTGTATGCAGACATTAGAATACACCTTATCTCTATTTGTCTCTAATACTAGAAATCACACAGGTTCCCGTAAAGTTTTGATGTCATAATACAAGATATCTGACGTACGCCACAATGGAAAAGTGATTGTTGTACACCTCATCGATATTTGTCTGCAATTACTGGATATCATACTGGTTCCCGTAAAATTTTGACGTCGTATGACAAGATATCTGACGCCACAATTGAAAAGTGACTGTTTTAAGCCGTCAAAAGTTCAAGCAGCCGGGTCAGACGGGATAGCGATAAGGTGTATAGACTATAGTTCAAGCCGGACAGATTCTCATGTCAGCTGGGAAAAGCAATAAGGTGAATAGAAAGCCGTTTTATTAATCCCATGTATAGTTACAAGTTCTATGAGTTTATACGTATTTCTTGACATTAAAACTTGACAGACTTATCCAGATGAGATGCAGAAATTACATACAAAAATAAATGAAAAATGTGCATGATGTAATTCAATGTCAAAAGGGTCAGTTTAGTCAAATATGTGGCTTTAAATTTGAAATCAAAATAATTTGTCATAAACAGTTCTTAAATGATAAAATTGCTATATTAATACCTTTCGCTCGACGTTTAAAACAGCATATAAATCTTCAGATGCAAGACCATCTTCTTCCATGAACGCTGCCATTCTTCAATCTGGTACCCTACAAAAATACAATAGAGAGCAAAGGCATAAATATGCTGTTTGACACCAGGTCGATAGTCAAACTGGTTTACGTCCTACAATACCAGTATGTATAGGTCATGATTGGGGTCATGTTGTTTTTATGTAACGGTAAAGTTTACGGCTATGCTGAGGAGCATCGAGCATACACATTTCAAGTATAACAAAGAAGATTAGGCTGATTAATGTGACGAAGTTGATATATGATATATTGTTGATGTATATTTATTTATGTCTAAATAATTTATGATTTTATTAAGCAAAAACTGAAAAAGCAGGATTAGAAAACAACTGTTATATGCACCATGTGCACAAGGATGAAAAAATCCTTGCTATAGAAATTTGTGTGTTTTAGTATCTTAAACTGGCCACATGCAACATTTTACAAACATTTTATCGTGAATCGTTTTTCAGAAAAAAATTGCCATTAGCCTTGCAAGATGTCATAATTATTGGGACTACAGTACAGTCAATACAGTAAGACCTGATCAAAGCTAAAAAAAAAAAAAAGCATTTGAAGATGTCATAATTATTTGGACTAATAATTTGTCTCATGAAATTATACCCGGCTAGCTCAACAGTTTACTTAAGACAGTGGATGCGTATCCAATTTGGCTTTCGGAGGCTATTCATACACGCAACTGATTTTATAAGAAACTGTCACATGATCGGGAATGAAACGTGAAAGATACACAAAAAATATTGGTTATAGAATGCAAATAATAAATAATATTTTGTATTAAATGCATTCAATAGTTATAGAAAAAAAGAATTAAACGTAAATGCACATTAAAAGAATAAAATTATACTGAATTTGAATAAAATAAAAAAAAGAATTAAACGTAAATGCACATTAAAAGAATAAAATTATACTGAATTTGAATAAAATATGTTAAAAGAAAAACAGACACTTAACCATGTTAACCATATTTGTTCTAGGTTATTTCTGGGTAATTAAAATAAACGATATGATAATTATCATGATTATTTTACAGAAACAGAGAAGTAAACACTAAAGATGATTTGAGAACAACAGTCATCATCACAGGTCTTGTTGTTTCGAGGAGAACAGTCATGATATTCACTAATACAGTCACCTAGGAAATGTTACAAAACAGGATACACATATTACATCAACATGTTCATTTATTACCACAGAAAAATACATTAATCCGCTCAAACATCAGCACATATCAACGATCTTGTCGCTGTTGTAAAAGACGGACTTCAGTCAATGTGATGTCTACATTTACATTTTGTTGTAACAGGCTTATTTCAACTGCTCTGGTAGCGAGGTCTTTAAGTTGTGGTCATAAATTTACCTCAAACAAACTGATAAATGTACCTAGAGTTAACGGCGAAGGATCACATGTCATTTTATCCTACTTCTCCATGTCAGGTTCAGGACAGAAAGAAGCAAATTTGAGAGGAAAAAACAAATTGTATCAGAACTTTTCTTCAGTTTTATGCTTGAAAAGAATGGTATTTGTCTGCGGACAACACTTCTTTTCCACCAGTAGTATTAATTGTCAGATTGGTTATAAGCTAAAAAACAATGTCAAAGACTGTTATTCATTATTTAACCTGTCACCTGACTGTTCAGAGGAGGAGGTACGAGAGGCCTATCTACGACTGGCTAAACAGTATCATCCAGACAGTGGGACATCAACAGCATGTCCTCGCAAGTTCTCACAGATTCAGGATGCTTATAAAGCCATAAGGGTATGATCAGTGGTTTCATCAATTGAGATTGAGATCCTATAAAAAAATATCCAGAATTCAATGTGTGTGAAATGCATGATGATATATTAAACAAGATCAATGGACAGTAATGGAATCTGTGTCTCAAATGCATTTTTAGAGCATAGGTTATGTTTGCAAACTTTTTCAATTGTAAACCTAAAAAATATTTGTGTCTTTGGTTACATTACTATATGGCATAAAGAAATCATAAGAAAGGAAGAAAATTAAATGTCAAAATTGATTTTTTTTTTAATTGAGAAATAATATGGGGACGAAGTCCCCAATTACGGTAGAAAAATCAATGAAAAAAAAAAAAAAAAAAAAATCGGGAAAATTTCCCGAATTTTTCATTCTACTAATGAACTCAAAATCGTTAACTTTTTTTTTCAGATCTAGTTCCTGTTCCGGGTTTCCCCGCATTTGCGTAGAAATCTGTCTTGTTTGCATGAGACTTCGAAAAGAAAATTATATGTATCAGTCTAGTAAAATATAAGATTGGAACTCAATACAATTTCATTTTTAATTATTGTTTGATTTGAAAAAAACTTTACCTGATGGAAGCGTTTCTTTTGTTTACATTGAATATGACGTCATAACTTAAACAACGTCACAGCTAAATCCCTAACCACAGAACCGAAATCGGGAACGTTACGGTATTTCCGTATCCTTTATTAACATGTTTGAGGTAAAAAAAAAAAATAATACATACAGACTTCGTCCCCATTCACAGGTTATGCCTGCCTCATATCAATAGACTACATTTGTAGCTATAAAATGTAAAAGCACCATCCAATATTTGACACAGTAAATTTCATATATTTTAAGTGTGGCATAGTGGCAACACATTTTCTGATCATTGTAAGTTAATAAATAACTATTTTTTTTCTGCAGGCAAATATGAGAGCTGATCTACAGATGCCAGTTGACATGGTTGAAGAGCAGGAAGAGGGTATATTTGACTTTCCACACACACTACCTCAGCATAGACAATACCTTGGTAATGAGGTATGTACACACACTTACACACACACTGAGATTGATACATTCAATTTCCATGGAGATTACAATGTATTGGACTTGGCTCCTCAGTCATGACAATTTTGCATAATTTACATGTAAAAAAAAATGTGATTAGGTCTGAGTTTAAAACCTCTATTAGTATTAAATGGTAGGTAATTATTTTTTTGTAACTGTATGCTTTTATACATTGTATTAGCATAAACACATCTCATTTGCAAGATTTCATGGTACCGTTCTCAGTGATGGTTCAGTGACTTTTTGATTTTTTTATGCCCCACCTACCTACGATAATAGAGGGGCATGATGTTTTCTGGTCTATGCATCTGTTCGTCCGTTCATTAGTCCGTCAGTCCGTCTGTCCGTCCATCCTCTGTCCCGCTCAAGGTAGTTTTTGATGAAATTAAAGTCCAATGAACTTGAAACTTAGTTCACATTTTCACTATGATATGATCTTTCTAATTTTAATGCTAAATTAGAGTTTTGACCCCAATTTCATGGTCCACTGAACATAGAAAATGATAGTGCGAGTGGGGCATCCGTGTACTATGGACACATTCTTGTTTGCATATATTTGTAGTTTACATGTTTAGGTGTGGCTAGTTTAGTGTACATGGAACCACTTATTATATGTCAATGATATGTTTATACCGGAGCCGGAATATTTTTGCCAATGCATTTCATAAATGCAATAAAATTTTGTTGCAATACAATTTTGTTGGGGAAAATCTTTTTTTTTTAAAACATTACGAGTTAACATATTAAAAAAAAAATTTATGACAAAAAAAGAGCCGGAATATTTTGTTCTAAATATTCCCAGGCCCCAAAAAAATCAAATGGTATGTGCCTTATTTAGAGTAGCCCGAGTTGCTCAATTTAGAAAAATAACTTTTTGTCATGTCTGATGTGTCGTATTCCCAACTGGATCGATTTTCTAGTGCGCAAGCTAAGCAGCGGGCTAAAATGACACTCCCACTGTTTTTTATTAAATAAAAAATCACCAGGCCACTTTTAAATGATGTTACAAAACATATACACCATGCCTTACTCATTAACATATTTAAACAAACTGCAGATTCGTTGTTTAAATATGTTAACTCGTATTATAGCGTGGTATATATACTTATTTATGGATGTATAGTAGAACCAATGTTAAAACCATATCGAAATATAAGTATTGACATTTTAATTTGTATATTTATTTCAGGGTATAGGATTTAGTAACCCTAGCCAAAGACAGATCCAATATAAAAAATATAAAGTACAAGTATTGACATTATAATTCGTATATTTATTACAGGGTATAGGATTTGGTAACCCTACCCAGAGACAGACCCAATATGACAAATATAAAGTACAAAGAGCTTCAGAAGTTGTGACGGAGTTCAGAATGAGTAAAAATGTCTTGCAAACAGAAACATCAGCATTAGCAGTTAATAAAAAGCAAGCCAAGAAAAGTAAAATAAGGTCAGCAGTAAAAGTAACTAGCAATATTATACATAACCAGTATGATAATGGCCTATTCAAAGCTTAGGGTTAAACCTGTTTAGTTTTATAGTAAAAATCCCCTCTATGGGTTCTGTTTATTGAAAAATATCTGAATTTTATAGATTAAGGCTATATTATAGAATAATTGATGCTTTTTTTGAAAACATAATAACTTTAAGCAATCTGTGAAAAATGTACTGTGCTTAATTTTTTTTATTTTATTTTCTGTTTTTAAATCCTTTGTTTTTAAACTTCATAGTCACACATTATAGAATAAATATCCTAATAGAGTTACCCTAGAGATTTGTTCATAAAGCTTAAATACAATCAACTTTATTCATATCTAATTCAATACTTTTTTTTAATTTTGACATTTTTAATTCTTTATTGTTTATAAATGAATTACATATATGTTCAAGTTATTTATAGTCTTTGTTTATAAATGATTTACATATATGTTCAAGTTATTTATAGTCTTAGAATCAAAATGATGTCAGAGGAAACCTTTTTGTGCAAAATATTTACAAATATCATTTACTTCACTTACACTTCAGATTCGGAATGATTCTATATATTACAGTTATTCTAATACAGAGAGTGTGTCCTTTCCCAACACATACATTTACATTAGCATCCCAAGTTGTACCAAAAATAACCAATAATTTAAGCAAACAGTAGTTAGTTTAAGTCTGTCGAGCATATTTCTAGAATCAACTCAACATTCAGAGTGTTCAGTTTTGGATCAACATCAATGGTGAAAATTTTATGTGTGAAAAGTTTATGAGTGAAAATTTATTTGCAAGAATATATGAATATTAAGTAAGTTTTTCTTACAATGTAGCTACTGGTTGTGGACTAAACTTAAGCTTCCCAAGTTGAATAAAACAAACATATTATATTGGGATACAGTTAAAGTCATATGAAACCTCAAATTAAAAAAAAATGATGTAACTATATGATTTTTATAAATAAATGGATAGTTTCCTTATAAAACTTATGTACATTTACTTTTTTCTGAAGAAAATTCTTTAATTTGTCCACATTTAGAAGAAGTTTACTATATCCAGAAAGCAATTCGCCGACATATTTTCCGTATATGCAGTGACCTTAGCATGACCCTTCTCGTAAAAATCTGGTGATCGCAATATGTGTGGATCTGTCATTAAAATAAACTATTATGATATCTGATTGTATATGTTATACAATTATTATGCTCAATATCCATGCTTTTTTGTTGATTGTTTACTATAAGGTGACAATTGGTAAACTTCGGCTTTAAAACACGGCAATTAATGAGCTGCCATATTTGTTAAATCATAACAGACAGGGAGAAAAAATTGACGATTAAACGATATCTTTGTGTAAAAAATGATAAAATCATGCACAGAAGACTTAAGTTTATGATATATACATGCATAGGTTCAAGAATTTGATAAACATTATTTTTCACCAGTCACTCATTTCATATCACTTTAAATTAAAGTTTATTTTCAATTGCTTATATTTTTTTAAGTAACACTATAGAGAGAATAGTACAAGACTTGATACAAGAGTCTATGAGTAAAGGAGAGTTTGACAATCTGACAGGTAAAGGGAAGCCACTGGACTATACTGAGAGAAATCCATTGGTTGACACCATGACTCATAATATAAATAAGATACTGATCAACAATGGATATGCACCACAATGGATAACGTTAGAAAAAGAAATAAGGTAAAACAAAGTGATAAAAAATTGTCTCTATGATATGAAATAATATGCAACCAACTGTCAATGCTTTAACCTCTTTACTGAAGAAAGTAAATTGTTTACGTCTCTGAATGTCTTTGCTTTTAAATTAAAAATTGCTGTTTCATCGACTTGGTTAATTTGAGAAGAAAGAACGCTACTGAAAGCTAGTATTGTGAACAACAGGGCAACTTGAAATGGGTGTTGACGGTCAGGCAAAGTGAAGTGGCAGACAAGAAAGCAATTTTATAGCTCTAGCGTGAGCCGTGTACTGTATCTTTGTTCTATCATAGGAGACATATAGATAAATGCAATAAAAAGCCACTATATATATATATATTTAAATTATTAAACTTAACCAAAAAGGCATTTAAAGAGTTTATCAGTTATTTGGTTAATATTGTTGGATTGTGAAAGACCATTACTTTATGATCAATAAAACAAAAAGGCCTTGAAAATGCATAAAAAAGACAATATAAGATAAAGTTCTTTCCAAGTTTTATAAAGGGAAAGTTAGGCTGGTTGTCATATGGATAAACTGGGGCATGGAAAATGTAAGGAGGTGAAAAGAAAGTAGTCATTTAACTTATAAATCCTGTATATAAGTATTCAACCTAGAGCTCTCCAGCTTTTGTAAAATGTTTGTATATACACTGAAAATGTGCACCACATTTGTGTGCACAACTGTTAATTTTTTGGCAGATTTTCCAAATTGTGTAATTTAGTTAAATTTTAGCAGCATTATATTTTGTTTTATCTTCTCCTCATATAGTTCTCATCCCAGAAATTTAAAGGTATAAACTAATGTTTGATGATAAGAAAAAATTATATCTATTTATCATTTATAGGGAGGACATTACAAGTATAAGACGGAGATTGGCGATTGAAAAAAAGAATATGAATAGTCTTACATCATCTTCTTCACTAGACAAGAAGTGGAGGCATCACGTAAAAGTGTTTGAAAATTCAATTTTAGAACTAAATGAAAAAATAATGAAGTTCAACATGATAGTGCCTGTTAACCTTTTACAAAAACAGAAAATACCTTACAATGTTAAAAGAGAAATTCAGAGGGTTTCCGAAAGGTATGAGGAATACATTCCACCCAACAGTCATGTGACGTCTCCAGATATTTCATCAGAAATGGACAGTTATATTGCTGAGAGGGATAGTGAGAGTATAGAATGGAAAGGAACATGGACATTTATTAAAGAGACATTCAAATCTTTAAAATCATAAATAAAATCTGCACTGTATACTATATAAATATTTAAAATAATTTGTTGCTCACTTATGTAGTTTTAAAAGTGTTAAAACTAAAGTATTAATAACACCATTCTGTTTTGAATTTTGATGTTATCTAGGACTGAGGGCAATGAGTTTTCCCCATCACTTGGCATCCATAGCTGTCTTGAGTGGTTTGTTTCCATCTTCTGTCTCTATTTATTTAAAAAAATATTTTCTTCATGAATTACATAATCCATTTATATCAAACTTCACTTGATTGATTCTTAGAGACCAGTTTATCATTTTTATACGACCGCAAAAATTTTAATTTTTTGGTCGTATATTGCTATCACGTTGGCGTCGTCGTCTGCGTCGTCGTCGTCGTCCGAATACTTTTAGTTTTCGCACTCTTACTTTAGTAAAAGTGAATAGAAATCAATGAAATTTTAACACAAGGTTTATGACCACAAAAGGAAGGTTGGGATTGATTTTGGGAGTTTTGGTCCCAACATTTTAGGAATTAGGGGCCAAAAAGGGCCCAAATAAGCATTTTCTTGGTTTTCGCACTATAACTTTAGTTTAAGTGAATAGAAATCTATGAAATTTTGACACAAGGTTTATGACCACAAAAGAGAGGTTGGGATTGATTTTGGGAGTTTTGGTTCCAACAGTTTAGGAATTAAGGGCCAAAAAAGGGCCCAAATAAGCATTATTCTTGGTTTTCGCACAATAACTTTAGTATAAGTAAATAGAAATCAATGAAATTTTAACACAAGGTTTATGACCACAAAAGGAAGGTTGGGATTGATTTTTGGAGTTGATGTCACAACAGTTTATGAATTAAGGGCCAAAAAGGGGCCCAAATAAGCAATATTTTTGGTTTTTGCACCATAACTTTAGTATAAGTAAATAGAAATCTATGAAATTTAAACACAAGGTTTATGACCATAAAAGGAAGGTTGGGTTTGATTTTGGGAGTTTTGGTCCTAACAATTTAGGAATAAGGGGCCCAAAGGGTCCAAAATTGAACTTTGTGTGATTTCATCAAAAATTGAATAAATGGGGTTCTTTGATATGCCGAATCTAACTATGTATGTAGATTCTTAATTTTTGGTCCCGTTTTCAAATTGGTCTACATTAAGGTCCAAAGGGTCCAAAATTAAACTTAGTTTGATTTTAACAAAAATTGAATCCTTGGGGTTCTTTGATATGCTGAATTTAAAAATGTACTTAGATTTTTAATTATTGGCCTAGTTTTCAAGTTGGTCCAAATGGGGGTCCAAAATTAAACTTTGTTTGATTTCATCAAAAATTGAATAAATGGGTTCTTTGATATGCCAAATCTAACTGTGTATGTAGATTCTTAATTTTTGGTCCAGTTTTCAAATTGGTCTATATTAAGGTCTAAAGGGTCCAAAATTAAACTAAGTTTGATTTTAACAAAAATTAAATTCTTGGGCTTATTTGATATGCTTTATCTAAATATGTACTTTGATTTTTGATTATGGGCCCAGTTTTCAAGTTGGTCCAAATCAGGATTCCATATCAAGTATTGTGCAATAGCAAGAAATTTTCAATTGCACAGTATTGCACAATAGCAAGAAATATCTAATTGCACAATATTGTGCAATAGCAATTAATTTTCAATTGGAGTTATCTTTCTTTGTATAGAATAGTAGTTGATAATATATGTTGGAAATTTGCCAGACATGACTATGATGTCATTTTCTATTTTTATTTGCCAATAACTTTATGTAAATAACTTCATTGGAAATTTGCCAATATAAAATGTTGCTGATGAAGCTTTTTTTCCTTATCTTATCTAAAATGTTTTTAGATAATGTATGTTGGACATTTGCCAGACATGACTATGATGTCATTTTCTATTTCTATTTGCCAATAACTTTATGTAAATAACTTCATTGGAAATTTGCCAATATAAAATGTTGCTGATGAAGTTTTTTTTATTGTTTTATACAATAAACAATGTATATTCACTTTTACTACCAACCAATCTTTACCATTCAGTGATAACAAGCACTTTATTTTACATTTTAATATTTTATGATGTATTTAAAAGAGTAGTTATTGTTGCAAACTCCATTAGAAATTTGAATTGATATCAGTTTTGGAAAAAGGGAAACGGGGATGTGAAAAAAAGGGGGGGGGGTTTAAATTTTTCTCATTTCAGATTTCATAAATAAAAAGAAAATTTCTTCAAACTTTTTTTTGAGAGGATTAATATTCAACAGCATAGTGAATTGCTCAAAGGCAAAAAAAAACTTTTAAGTTCATTAGACCACATTCACTCTGTGTCAGAAACCTATGCTGTGTCAACTATTTAATTTTAGATTTAAAAAGTTTGAAGAAGAAATCTTTAATTGATTTGTAAAATCTTGACATTTGTTTTGTGTAAAAAAAACCCATGTAATGTCAAAAATTTGATCACAATCCAAATTCAGAGCTGTATCACGCTTGAATGTTTTGTCCATACTTGCCCCAACTGTTCAGGGTTCGACCTCTGCGGTCGTATAAAGCTACGCCCTGCGGAGCACCTGGTTACATTTTATCATTTACGCAATATTCAGTAACCAACATCCTTATAATAGAACATATTGGTAAATGCAAGTAGTTTTCTTATATCTTAAAATCCATAATTGATAGAGAAATCCTGACCAAGTGAAAATTTTCAGAATATCAAAACCAACTCACCTTCTATTTGTTTCCCAAATGATCTGATAACTCCTTATTATCATATACATTTGTACTTAGACTAAATAATATATAATTTTTACTGTATGATAATAACATTAAATTAACGTAACCTCCATATTTTTCGAATTGGTGCTTAGCGGGCTGATATGAAAAGTTTATCACATGCTTCGATTGTTTTCACATGCCTTTCCGTAACGTTATCACATAGCATTCCGGTGACACTCAGTAAATTCCGGAAATTACACCTCAGTGCTACGTTTTCAGTGAAAAACATTACAAAGTAGTGTACAAAACAATTATTTGGATACTGGAAAGTATATTATTGTGTAAAATAATAAAAATCCAAAAAACAAAAAACAATTATTATATTAAATAAATGCATTTATTAAAAGTTTCAAATATAATTTAGAAAGTTACTTTAAAAAAGTTGACTTTTCCAAACAGTGTTCATTATGTATATTGTTGAATTATTTACCAGACACAAGTTGGTTCCTTTTTCCTTTTTCCTTTTTCGATATTCAAATTTTGAAAATATTACAAGTCCAAACTGAATTTTTTTTTTCCTTCAAAATTTTTTTTCCTCAAAATTTTTTTTTCCTCAAAATTTTTTTTTTCCTCAAAATTTTTTTTCCTCAAAATTTCTTTTCCTCAATTTTTTTTTTCATCAATTTTTATTTCCTCAAATTTTTTTTTCCTCAAATTTTTTTTTTTCCTCAAAATATTTTTCCTCAAAAAGTTTTTCTTCAAATTTTTTTGTCATTTCCTTATTCGTTTTCTTTTCCTTTTTTGATTATCATCCTTATTTGATTTCCATTTCCTTATTCGATTTTCATTTCCTTATTCGATTTTCTTTTCCTTATTCGGTTTCTACTTCCTTTTTCAATATTCATTTCCTTTTTCGGTTCCTATTTCCTTATTCGGTTTCTATTTCCTTATTGGATTTTCATTTCCTTATTCGATTTCCATTTCCTTATTCAATTTTCATTTCCTTATTCGGTTTCTTTTTCCTTTTTCAATATTCATTTCCTTATTCGGTTTCTATTTCCTTATTCAGTTTCTATTTCCTTATTGGATTTTCATTTCCTTATTCGATTTCCATTTCCTTATTCGATTTTCATTTCCTTATTCGGTTTCTTTTTCCTTTTTCAATATTCATTTCCTTTTTCGGTTTCTATTTCCTTATTCGGGTTCTATTTCCTAATTGGATTTTTGTTTCCTTATTCGATTTCCATTTCCTTATTCGATTTTCATTTCCTTATTCGGTTTCTTTTTCCTTTTTCAATATTCATTTCCTTTTTCGGTTTCTAGTTCCTTATTCGGTTTCTATTTCCTTATTGGATTTTCATTTCCTTATTCAATTTCCATTTCCTTATTCGGTTTCTTTTTCCTTATTCGGTTTCTTTTTCCTTATTCGGTTTCTTTTTCTTTTTTCAATTTTCATTTCCTTTTTCGGTTTCTATTTCCTTATTCGGTTTCTATAACCTTTTTCGATTTTCATTTCCTTATTCGGTTTCCATTTCCTTTTTCGATATTCAAATTTTGAAAAATATTACAAGTCCAAACTGAATTTTTTTTTTCCTTCAAATTTTTTTTTCCTCAAAATTTTTTTTCATCAAAATTTTTTTTTCCTCAAAATTTTTTTTTCCTCAAAATTTTTTTTCCCTCCAATTTTTTTTTTCCTCAAAATTTTTTTTTCCTCAAAATTTTTTTGGCTCAAAATTTTTTTTCCTCATTTTTTTTCCCTCAAATTTTTTTTTCCTCAAATATTTTTTTTCCTCAAAATATTTTTCCTCAAAAAGTTTTTCTTCTTATTTTTTTAGCTCACCTGGCCCAAAGGGCCAAGTGAGCTTTTCTCATCACTTTGCGTCCGGCGTCCGTCGTCCGTCGTCGTCCGGCGTTAGCTTTTACAAAAATCTTCTCCTCTGAAACTACTGGGCCAAATCAAACCAAACTTGGCCACAATCATCATTGGGGTATCTAGTTTAAAAAATGTGTGGAGTGACCCGGTCAACCAACCAAGATGGCCGCCACGGCTAAAAATAGAACATAGGGGTAAAATGCAGTTTTTGGCTTATAACTCAAAAACCAAAGCATTTAGAGCAAATCTGACATGGGGTAAAAATGTTTATCAGGTCAAGATCTATCTGCCCTGAAATTTTCAGATGAATCGGTCAATCGGTTGTTGGGTTGCTGCCCCTGAATTGGTAATTTTGAGGAAATTTTGCTGTTTTTGGTTATTATCTTGAATATTATTATAGATAGAGATAAACTGTAAACAGCAATAATGTTCAGCAAAGTAAGATCTACAAATAAGTCAACATGACCAAAATGGTCAGTTGACCCGTTTAGGAGTTATTGCCCTTTATAGTCAATTTTTAACCATTTTTCGTTAATTAAAGTAATCTTTTACAAAAATCTTCTCCTCTGAAACTACTGGGCCAAATTAATCCAAACTTGGCCACAATCATCTTTGGGGTATCTAGTTTAAAAAATGTGTGGCATGACCTGGTCAACCAACCAAGATGGCCGCCATGGCTAAAAATAGAACAAAGGGGTAAAATGCAGTTTTTGGCTTATAACTCAAAAACCAAAGCATTTTGAGGAAATCTGACATGGGATAAAAATGTTTATCAGGTCAAGATCTATCTGCCCTGAAATTTTCAGATGAATCGGTCAATCGGTTGTTGGGTTGCTGCCCCTGAATTGGTAATTTTGAGGAAATTTTGCTGTTTTTGGTTATTATCTTGAATATTATTATAGATAGAGATAAACTGTAAACAGCAATAATGTTCAGCAAAGTAAGATCTACAAATAAGTCAACATGACCAAAATGGTCAGTTGACCCGTTTAGGAGTTATTGCCCTTTATAGTCAATTTTTAACCATTTTTCGTAAATTAAAGTAATCTTTTACAAAAATCTTCTCCTCTGAAACTACTGGGCCAAATTAATCCAAACTTGGCCACAATCATCTTTGGGGTATCTAGTTTAAAAAATGTGTGGCGTGACCTGGTCAACCAACCAAGATGGCCGCCACCGCTAAAAATAGAACATAGGGGTAAAATGCAGTTTTTGGCTTATAACTCAAAAACCAAAGCATTTTGAGGAAATCTGACAAGGGATAAAAATGTTTATCAGGTCAAGATCTATCTGCCCTGAAATTTTCAGATGAATCGGTCAATTGGTTGTTGGGTTGCTGCCCCTGAGTTGGTAATTTTGAGGAAATTTTGCTGTTTTTGGTTATAATCTTGAATATTATTATAGATAGAGATAAATTGTAAACAGCAATAATGTTCAGCAAAGTAAGATCTACAAATAAGTCAACATGACCAAAATGGTCAGTTGACCCCTTTAGGAGTTATTGCCCTTTATAGTCAATCTTTAACCATTTTTCATAAATCTAAGTAATCTTTTACAAAATCTCCACTGAAACTACTAGGCCACAATCATCTTTGGGGTATCTAGTTTGAAAAATGTGTCCGATGACCTGGCCATTCAACCAAGATGGCCGCCACGGCTAAAAATAGAACATAGGGGTAAAATGCAGTTTTTGGCTTATAACTATGAAACCAAAGCATCTAGAGCAAATCTGACAAGAAGTTAATCAAGTCAATATCTATCTGCCCTGAATTTTTCAGATGAATTGGACAACTGGTTGTTGGGTTGCTGCCCTCCAATTGGTAATTTTTAAAGAAATTTTGCCGTTTTTGGTTATCTTGAATACTATTATAGATAGCGATAAACTGTAAACAGCAATAATGTTCAGCAAAGTAAGATCTACAAATAAGTCAACATGACCTAAATGGTCAATTGACCCCTTAAGGAGTTATTGCCCTTTATAGTCAATTTTTAACAATTTTCATTAATTTGGTAAATTTATGTAAATTTTTACCAAATATAGTTCTCTGTTACTAATGGGCAAAGTTCATTATAGATATAATTATAAGAAGCAAAATCGTTCAGTAAAGTAAGAACTTCAAACACATCACCATCACCAAAATACAATTTTGTCATGAATCCATTTGTGTCCTTTGTTTAATATGCACATAGACCAAGGTGAGCGACACAGGCTCTTTAGAGCCTCTAGTTTTCATTTCCTTATTCGTTTTCTTTTTCCTTTTTCGATTATCATCCTTATTCGATTTCCATTTCCTTAGTCGATTTTCACTTCCTTATTTGATTTTCTTTTCCCTATTCGGTTTCTTCTTCCTTTTTCAATATTCATTTCCTTTTTCGGTTTCTATTTCCTTATTCGGTTTCTATTTCCTTATTGGATTTTCATTTCCTTATTCGATTTCCATTTCCTTATTCAATTTTCATTTCCTTATTTGGTTTCTTTTTCCTTTTTCAATATTCATTTCCTTATTCGGTTTCTATTTCCTTATTCAGTTTCTATTTCCTTATTGGATTTTCATTTCCTTATTCGATTTCCATTTCCTTATTCGATTTTCATTTCCTTATTCGGTTTCTTTTTCCTTTTTCAATATTTATTTCCTTTTTCGGTTTCTATTTCCTTATTCGGGTTCTATTTCCTATTTGGATTTTTGTTTCCTTATTCGATTTCCATTTCCTTATTCGATTTTCATTTCCTTATTCGGTTTCTTTTTCCTTTTTCAATATTCATTTCCTTTTTCGGTTTCTAGTTCCTTATTCGGTTTCTATTTCCTTATTGGATTTTCATTTCCTTATTAAATTTCCATTTCCTTATTCGGTTTCTTTTTCCTTATTCGGTTTCTTTTTCCTTATTCGGTTTCTTTTTCTTTTTTCAATTTTCATTTCCTTTTTCGGTTTCTATTTCCTTATTTGGTTTCTATAACCTTTTTCGATTTTCATTTCCTTATTCGGTTTCCATTTCCTTTTTCGATATTCAAATTTTGAAAAATATTACAAGTCCAAACTGAATTTTTTTTTCCTTCAAATTTTTTTTTCCTCAAAATTTTTTTTCATCAAAATTTTTTTTTCCTCAAAATTTTTTTTCCCTCCAATTTTTTTTTTCCTCAAAATTTTTTTGGCTCAAAATTTTTTTTCCTCATTTTTTTTCCCTCAAATTTTTTTTTCCTCAAATATTTTTTTTTCCTCAAAATCTTTTTCCTCAAAAAGTTTTTCTTCTTATTTTTTTTTCATTTCCTTATTCGTTTTCTTTTTCCTTCGATTATCATCCTCATTCGATTTCCATTTCCTTAGTCGATTTTCACTTCCTTATTTGATTTTCTTTTCCCTATTCGGTTTCTTCTTCCTTTTTCAATATTCATTTCCTTTTTCGGTTTCTATTTCCTTATTCGGTTTCTATTTCCTTATTGGATTTTCATTTCCTTATTCGATTTCCATTTCCTTATTCAATTTTCATTTCCTTATTCGGTTTCTTTTTCCTTTTTCAATATTCATTTCCTTATTCGGTTTCTATTTCCTTATTCAGTTTCTATTTCCTTATTGGATTTTCATTTCCTTATTCGATTTCCATTTCCTTATTCGATTTTCATTTCCTTATTCGGTTTCTTTTTCCTTTTTCAATATTTATTTCCTTTTTCGGTTTCTATTTCCTTATTCGGGTTCTATTTCCTAATTGGATTTTTGTTTCCTTATTCGATTTCCATTTCCTTATTCGATTTTCATTTCCTTATTCGGTTTCTTTTTCCTTTTTCAATATTCATTTCCTTTTTCGGTTTCTAGTTCCTTATTCGGTTTCTATTTCCTTATTGGATTTTCATTTCCTTATTCAATTTCCATTTCCTTATTCGGTTTCTTTTTCCTTATTCGGTTTCTTTTTCCTTATTCGGTTTCTTTTTCTTTTTTCAATTTTCATTTCCTTTTTCGGTTTCTATTTCCTTATTTGGTTTCTATAACCTTTTTCGATTTTCATTTCCTTATTCGGTTGCCATTTCCTTTTTCGATATTCAAATTTTGAAAAATATTACAAGTCCAAACTGAATTTTTTTTTTCCTTCAAATTTTTTTTTCCTCAACATTTTTTTTCATCAAAATTTTTTTTTCCTCAAACTTTTTTTTTCCTCAAAATTTTTTTTTCCTCAAAATTTTTTTTTCCTCCAATTTTTTTTTTCCTCAAAATTTTTTTTTCCTCAAAATTTTTTTGGCTCAAAATTTTTTTTCCTCATTTTTTTTCCCTCAAATTTTTTTTTCCTCAAATATTTTTTTTTCCTCAAAATATTTTTCCTCAAAATATTTTTCCTCAAAAAGTTTTTCTTCTAATTTTTTTTTCATTTCCTTATTCGTTTTCTTTTTCCTTTTTCGATTATCATCCTTATTCGATTTCCATTTCCTTAGTCGATTTTCACTTCCTTATTTGATTTTCTTTTCCCTATTCGGTTTCTTCTTCCTTTTTCAATATTCATTTCCTTTTTCGGTTTCTATTTCCTTATTCGGTTTCTATTTCCTTATTGGATTTTCATTTCCTTATTCGATATTCATTTCCTTATTCAATTTTCATTTCCTTATTCGGTTTCTTTTTCCTTTTTCAATATTCATTTCCTTATTCAGTTTCTATTTCCTTATTCAGTTTCTATTTCCTTATTGGATTTTCATTTCCTTATTCGATTTCCATTTCCTTATTCAATTTTCATTTCCTTATTCGGTTTCTTTTTCCTTATTCGGTTTTTTTTTCCTTATGCGGTTTCTTTTTCCTTTTTCAATATTCATTTCCTTTTTCGGTTTCTAGTTCCTTATTCAGTTTCTATTTCCTTATTGGATTTTCATTTCCTTATTCAATTTCAATTTCCTTATTTGGTTTCTTTTTCCTTATTCGGTTTCTTTTTCCTTTTTCAATATTCATTTCCTTTTTCGGTTTCTGTTTCCTTATTCGGTTTCTATTTCCTTATTTGTTTCCTATTTCCTTATTTGGTTTCTATTTCATTATTGGATTTTCGTTTCCTTATTCGATTTTCATTTCCTTATACGATTTTCATTTCCTTATTCGGTTTCTTTTTCCTTTTCCAATATTCATTTCCTTTTTCGGTTTCTATTTCCTTTTTCGATTTTCATTTCCTTATTCAGTTTCCATTTCCTTTTTCGATATTCAAATTTTGAAAAATTTTACAAGTCCAAACTGATTTTTTTTTCTCCTTCAAAATTTTGTTTCCTCAAAAAAAAATTTCCTCAATTTTTTTTTTCCTCAAAATTTTTTTTTCCTCAAAATTTTTTTTTCCTCAAAATTTTTTTTTCCTCCAATTTTTTTTTTCCTCAAAATTTTTTTTTCCTCAAAATTTTTTTGGCTCAAAATTTTTTTTCCTCATTTTTTTTCCCTCAAATTTTTTTTTCCTCAAATATTTTTTTTTCCTCAAAATATTTTTCCTCAAAATATTTTTCCTCAAAAAGTTTTTCTTCTAATTTTTTTTTCATTTCCTTATTCGTTTTCTTTTTCCTTTTTCGATTATCATCCTTATTCGATTTCCATTTCCTTAGTCGATTTTCACTTCCTTATTTGATTTTCTTTTCCCTATTCGGTTTCTTCTTCCTTTTTCAATATTCATTTCCTTTTTCGGTTTCTATTTCCTTATTCGGTTTCTATTTCCTTATTGGATTTTCATTTCCTTATTCGATATTCATTTCCTTATTCAATTTTCATTTCCTTATTCGGTTTCTTTTTCCTTTTTCAATATTCATTTCCTTATTCAGTTTCTATTTCCTTATTCAGTTTCTATTTCCTTATTGGATTTTCATTTCCTTATTCGATTTCCATTTCCTTATTCAATTTTCATTTCCTTATTCGGTTTCTTTTTCCTTATTCGGTTTTTTTTTCCTTATGCGGTTTCTTTTTCCTTTTTCAATATTCATTTCCTTTTTCGGTTTCTAGTTCCTTATTCAGTTTCTATTTCCTTATTGGATTTTCATTTCCTTATTCAATTTCAATTTCCTTATTTGGTTTCTTTTTCCTTATTCGGTTTCTTTTTCCTTTTTCAATATTCATTTCCTTTTTCGGTTTCTGTTTCCTTATTCGGTTTCTATTTCCTTATTTGTTTCCTATTTCCTTATTTGGTTTCTATTTCATTATTGGATTTTCGTTTCCTTATTCGATTTTCATTTCCTTATACGATTTTCATTTCCTTATTCGGTTTCTTTTTCCTTTTCCAATATTCATTTCCTTTTTCGGTTTCTATTTCCTTTTTCGATTTTCATTTCCTTATTCAGTTTCCATTTCCTTTTTCGATATTCAAATTTTGAAAAATTTTACAAGTCCAAACTGATTTTTTTTTCTCCTTCAAAATTTTGTTTCCTCAAAAAAAAATTTCCTCAATTTTTTTTTTCCTCAAAATTTTTTTTCCTCAATTTTTTTTTCCTCAAAATTTTTTTTCCTCAAAATATTTTTTTCCTCAAAATATTTTTCCTCAAAAAGTTTTTTTCGTTTCCTTATTCGTTTTCTTTTTCCTTTTTCGATTATTTATAGTATAACTAATCGCCGTATTTGTATATCAAAAATAAGACGAACGCGTGACCGAACGACGCATGGATTAAACGAGCTGATATTGATGTCTCGGGATGATACGAAATATGATACGGATTTTGCCATGTATTATACGCTTTATCATATGTTTCAACAGAAGAGTATTATATGAACTGTTTTCTGTTCCATAGCACTGGGTTACCTTCAGTTCTACTTCTGTCTTGTTTCAAAGGCCTTAAAAGAACTGCTCAATTACTAATCCGAAGCACCTTGGTTACCTTACAATTTGCGTGCTGTTGTTTTAAAAATACTTTGTTTATTTTTGTATTTTTTATAGTTGCATTTAGTGTGCCAAAAATATGAAAACTCCCTGCTTTCCTGACCTTGAATTATTCATGAATATTCATGAACAATTCATGAATATTCATGAATAATATTCATGAATATTCATGAATATTCAAGGTAACAGTTCATGAATATTCATGAATATTCATGAATGTTAAATGGCACCTTGAATATACATGAATATTGTTTGAACTGAATAAGCTTGAATATACATGAATATTGTATGAGCTGAATAAGCTTGAATATACATGAATATTGTATGAACTGAATAACCACGATTAAACATGAATAATTATCTGTAGAATATTCATGAACATGAAATAGGATGTCTATGAATAATGCATGATTAGAATCACCATGAATGAAAAATATATATCTATCCCAATTTTGAATGCTAAATACATACTCTAGAATAACCTTGAATATTTAATGAATATTGAAAGGTTGAATATTCTAGAATAACCATGAATATTGAAAGGTTGAATATTCTAGAATAACTATGAATATTAAATGGTTGAATATTCTAGATTAACCATGAATATTGAAATAAGTGTCCTTGAGAGGTTTTTTGAAAACCAAAAGCAAATACAGACATTTAAGTTTAAAATATTTTTTAATCATGATAGCTGTGAAATATGAATTTTACAATCACTTTCATTAAAAGCTAGCAAAATTGTCCACTATTTAATCTAGAATTTAATCCAAACCTGTTTAGTCGGATAGCTTTTTGAACATTTTGTAATTATGCAATGATATTTTTTCTCATTTATCTGGGAATTGTTCAAAAATTGTTATTGTCAATAATTCTTATGTAGGCCTATCTAATGCTGGCTTGACGTCGTCCTTTGCATTGGCTTTTCTTCCTTTCATTAACTTTACCCAACCCGCTAGTTTTCTCCAAAAATGAACAGGAAAACATCTATGACACATGACTGAAAGTCACTTTTGTTGCTTATTATTTTCTTGACATCTGCCCCTGCGAAATGATTATGAATAGTTCATGAATGTTCATGAATGATTCATGAACATAATTCATGAATTGTTCATAAAAGATTCATGAACAGTTAATGAACTAGACATGAACTACAAATGGACAAGCACGTTCATGAACCAGTGAATAATGAACTATTCATGAACAGAAAGTGTTCATGAACTCTTTGGTTCATTAAAGTTCATGAACAAAAATAGTTCTTGAACTTTTATTATTCATGAATTGTTCATGATTTTATAGTTCATGAACACGCTTGTCCATTTGTAGTTCATGTCCTTTCATGTATAGTTCATGAATTTTTTTATGAATGATTCATGAATTTGTTCATGAACCATACCAGTCCATGAATCATTCATGAACACATGAACTACTGTGTTTATGAACTGTTCATTAGTAATTTAATTCATGAATATTGTCTGTCCACTTGTAGTTCATGAACTGTTCATCTAAAGTTCATGAAATAATTTAAAAGGATTTTTTTGAATTTTCATTTTTTGTGTTATTATCATAAGTAAACTTCTCTTCCTGTCTGTAATTAAAATTGCTGTATCAGGACTTCCAACTAGAAATGCTAAATAACATCTTGGTGCAGTTGTTCTGCTTGAAATTCTTCACAGTTGAACAGATCTTTTAATCAATAAATGCATCTGAGTTTCCCCCTGCAAAATCAAAAATCACTCCACAAAGAATCAAAAGTCCTTGATATTTGTTTTTATAAATAAGCACTCAAGATTAAACAGTTTCTAACAGGTATAATACAATGTAATAATTTAATTTAATAAATGTTGTTTTTATTAAAATATCAATAGAGTAAGATTAATAACATGAATATCACTTCAGCCTTTTCATGACATTTCAAATAATGTACCTACCCCCCTTTTTCCCCTTTTAATTTACCCACACACAATCATAAGAGTGGCTGAAGCATGAATTATTTTTACCTTGAAATACAATATATTGTACAAATCTATCAGTTATTCCTGAATGGAAATCATTAAACTAACACTGTAAAATGTAAAGGCTACTTTCTGGTGTTTTATATTTATTTTAATTAATCAATAATTATTATAAAATGCTTCAACAAATAGTTATTCAGCAAAAAAATATAATCAAAATATATATAATTTACTTATCTGATAACAAATCTGCTTTGTTTTGACAGCTATATTACTTCACTCCTCATCAAACATCTTCATTTGTATTGTAAGCGTCAAAAACATCATTTTGCTGACGTCATTATGACGTTTTTCTATTCCCAGTCACTTGTAATCATTTGTCTACATTGTAATCTTTTGTCAAAGTCATTGAAGCGTTTTACAATAGGTAAACGTAATTCATTAATAATGATAATTATTGACACCAGTCTGCAATGTTTGGGAAAGAATGAATTGTCATTAATCTGTCCTTATTTTCCAAGTTCCTCTATGTGCCGTATGATGGTTAAGAAAGGCACATGTTTGAACTTTGAGAGACAATCAGAAATTACATCTTTAGAAGAAAGAAATTAAGTTTACCAAATTTGTCATGATTGTAAAAACGAAACATGAGAAACATCTCCAGCTCAAAGTAAGTTACAAAACTTCAAAGTGAGTCCCAAATTTTGTATGACTCTAAAAATGTAACACTCTTCTGGCATAGTATGAAAAAAAGAAAAAGGTGCTGAGCTAATATCTGTTGTTAAATGATTTTTTTTTAATGATTATTTTATTTTCTTTAATTTACCACAAAAAAGAGAGATATTTTATTTTTTCATATTTTATTTTTTTTCTCCAACTTTTTCTCTTTCTCCCAGCCTTCCTCTCCTTTCTCCTACCCCCTTTCTCCTTTCTCCTACACCCTTTCTCCTTTCTCCTACACCCTTCCTCCCTGTCTCCCTTACCCCTGTCCTCCCCCTCATACATGTATTTACACTTTTGCTATTCAACTGAATTTTGTCTCAAAATGATCTCAAGATCTGTAAATGAATGAACTAGAGGTCATGCTAAAAGCACTTTAATTGTGATGTCATGATACAATGTAATGGATGTCAAATTTTATGAGAACTTGTATGACAGTCAAGTTTATGAATTTTTTTATAAACTTTATGTATTCATTTATTCATTAAAGTTCATAAAATGTTCATGAACATGTGTTATGAACAATTTATGAACATTATGAACTGACTTACAGTTCATTAAAGTTCAGAAAATATTCATGAACTGCATTTTATGAACTATTCATGAACTAAATTCATGAACGAAACTTAATGAACTCATTATGAACAGTCATGCATTGTTCATGAACATTCATGAACAGTTCATGGTGGTTCATCAGTTCATGAATTTCATCTCGCAGGGGCAGTGTTTTGTATGAAGATGTTATGAATATCACCTACATGAGCTATCTATTAAAATTATCATATATATTTTTTTCATTTAACTGTGGAATACATACATGTACATGTATGTTATTCCGCATCAACAATCAAGTAAAAATATACGTATACAAAAGTCCTAGAACAAATTTCATTATCAATTTTTATGCCGTTTACCACAAATAGTTCTGAGTCATTATCATGCAGCTTTATTCATGCTTATTCATGTTTGTCACACAATGGAAAAAATATTCTAAGTCCAAAATTTATTCCTCATTATTCATTCTTATTCATGAAATGTATGCAAAAAAATTCTAAGTCCAAACATTCATTCTTATTCATGTTTATTCATATTGACAAAAAGGGTTTTATTACCACAAAAAAACAATTTTGAATGAAGGAAACTTGATTATACTATGATATAGTAAGTGACTAGCATTTTAAGAACATTTATTTGTTGTCTCCAAACAGTTATTAAGAATTCATGTATATTCCACTTAATTCATGTTTCATATTCATGAATAATTTTGACACTGGAATAGTAACCATGAATGGAAGTGGAATATTCATGAATATTCATGAATATTCTACTTTATTCATGAATACATGAATATCATGAAAGCAGGGCTTGACGTTCGTGACGTCACATACAATATGAAAACGACGTTCGTGACGTCACATACAATATGAAAACGACGTTCGTGACGTCACATATAATATGAAAACGACGTTCGTGACGTCACATACCAAACAATGACGTCATTAAACAAAATTTTGAGGAAAATTTTTCATAAGCAAAAAAAATATCCAAAACTGACTTTATGTAAAAAAATAAAAAAAATAAAAAGTAGGGGTGTGATAAAGGGTATGCGATAAAGGGTAAGGGTGTGATAAAGGGTATGCGATAAAGGGTGCGCACCAAAGTTGCGCGATACGGATTAAACAGCAGGCTATTTATCAAACATGCAAAACTACTGTATTTACTACTAAACATATGATAAAAGGATATATTGACCTGAAAGAAGTATATTGACTGAGAACGTAGTCCGAGGTCGATATACTTCTTTGGGTCGATATATCCTGTATTGACCTCATACAAAGGCTATATTTGTTATATTATTAATTTCCGACCATATTTGTATCAAAATCGTCATTTGATTTTGTTGGAATTTTATAGATATCATATTGTCTCCTTAACAATACAAAATATTAGTTGTTATTTCAATTGCTTTTTTATTGTTTGTTTGTCATCTTAAGTATTTGAAGATTTTTTCCGTCAAATAATGATTATCGATCACAGATATCATCTGTTTCAAAACGTTAAGATCGTTTAACAATATCCTGAAATTCAATACATGACGTCACAAAGTTTATCGGTTTTTATATTTTCTAAAAATAACCGTGCAATATGCTTTTTGCCGTACAATATGCTTTTTGCTATCCGCCGTTTTCTCTCTACCTTCGAAAATATAGTTTAACATGTGACTATCCCTAAACGAATCAAATTTGTTAAAATATACAAATTAATAATATTATTCCGTATCATGTCTTTGTGACGTCAAATACGATGACCCGGCCTTAATAATTTTGACCCTGACATATCAGCGACGTCATAATGTTTGAACCGACGTTAATAACTTTGACCCGAACTTATCAAGTCATCTTTTGTGTGCTGGTGAAACAAAGAAAACACTTCCGAAACACGCAAACATAGCCCGATAAATCGATTATCAGATTATCTGCATATTGATATTGTAAAATATCAGCTGCTTGACATTATATGAAGGCTAGTTGATCTCGTTCGCTACGCTCACTCGACAAAAAGCTTCATATTATGTCTCGCAGCTGATATTTTACGATATCAACATGCAGATAACCTGATAATCGGTACTTATTGTATGACGTCAGGGAGTGAAATAACCACGTTTATTTCACATGTGAAATTATCGGTTTTTATTTAACTGGGAAATCAATGTAATTCATTGCAACCAATGTAATAACATTCCTTATTCGGTTTCTTTTTCCTTATTCGATTTTCATTTCCTTATTCGGTAACCTTTTACTTATTCGGTTTCTATTTTCTTATTTGGTTTCTATTTCCTAATTCAATTTTCATTTTCTTATTCGGTAACTTTTTCCTTATTCGATTTTCATTCCTTGTTCGGTTTCTATTTCCTTATTGGGTTTTTATTTCATTGTTATAATATTAGATTTCCATTTCCTTATTGGGTTTCTATTTCTTTATTCAGTTTCTATTTCCTTATTCAATTTTCATTTCCTTATTACTCTTTATCGTTAAAAAGGGTTCACCAATTCAGACAAAAATGAGATCTTTCTAGTATACAATGAAAAACGAACTGGAAAGTCTATATGAGACATCAAAATGTTGTAACAGTGGCGGATCCAGAAGGGGGTTTCGGGGCTGGAACCTCCCTTTTTCGGCCGATCAATGCATTTGAATAGGGACATATAGTTGGAACCCGCTCCCTTTTTAAAATGGCTGGATCTGCCCCTGTATAAGATGTGCATTTATAAGCTGTTTCGTAAGAACAAATGTCCCTACGTAACAATACTGGAATTTAAGTTAATAGACTTAAATTCAGTTATCGCCGGGGCCACTCACGGATTGCGTTTCATGTTTTAGATTTACCCGACATGAGTGACGTTATATTCTGTGACGTCATTTATTCCTTTTTAGAATTTCATCGCAGCAAGCAAGATGTTTAAATTTTGTAAGCGGTAAACTTGAAAATTGAAATGGTAAAGTAAACCGTGTAAGAATTTGTATGGTTATAACCTGACTTATGCTTCTAATGTGATTAAAAGTAATCTTAGAAAGAATTCGTTTTATCGATCGTCAATTTTTAACCATATGGCATCGCCACGTGGAGAGCATATGGAAAGACTGAATGACAAATTCATTGGTCTCATGAATGGATTACTCGTTTTCAATTTTTATAATTATTTAATTTTTACAAGTGTGAGTTTACAATTAGATGCAACATTGTCCTAAGATTTGCAGATTATAATAATGTTTACCAGGCGTAATATATTTCTACATAAAATTAGATGCACGAGTGTTTTTATTTTAATTTTTTTATATATATTACTTTGATCTCATATCTTATACTTTGAAATTGAGTATTGACAGATCGTCAAGTGCCTATGGGTAAGCCTAACAAATGGTATTTTGCGCTGTAACAGATCAGGCAGGTTAGTAACGTGTCTTTAATGATTATGTGGTGTGGGGCAGGTGTTATCTAATGAACTCCCGAAACTTCCGAATTAAAAGTAAATTTTCCTTAAGAGGGTATACATCGGTAATTGTGTATCTAGATCTTTCATAGCACATATACAGAAAATATTCCATGAAAGGATATGAACGTAAAAGGGACGTACTCTTTGGGGCGAAGGACCCAGGTTCATAACCGGAAGTTCAACTTTCGATACAAATAAACAAAAATCTTGGAAATCTTGAACAGAGACCATATCTGGAGTTAAGAAGCAGTAGTCAGAAGAAATCATTGCTAAATGTTAGCTTGATGGTGGATTTAAGCAAATATTATCATCTGTATATATCCGGCTATACATTTTGCGTGTACCTACACATTTGTGTACTCAAAATTGTCAAGAGTCATTCATCACAGTGACATGTACAAATGTATACTTTTTATAGTAACTACTACTCTCTAGACTAGACTAGGTCGATATGGTATGAATAGTTCAGTTAGATCAAGAATTTAGCCAACAAATATGTCAACAGGCCACAGCTTGAATTATTGTTGTAATAACGAATCAATAATAACTCAATTATATACTAATATTACACTATGTTACTATCAACTGACTATGGATTTTAGTTTATATAAATCTGTATATATACTAATTTTGAATTATTTTTAAATTATTGTAACTATTATTGACACAACCACATGTATGAGTATACATAATTTTTAATTGTTATTGTTTCTTTGTACAGTTATTTGGTTTTGTTATGTCAATGCTATGTACATTGTAGCATGGGGAAACTAATATTTACTTTTTGTTGAGTTGTAGCACATGTTGGGTAGATCAAGAAGAGACCTTGCTCGGCCACAGAACATGGCCAAGGATTGTAACAGTTGGACCTGAGACTTGGACAACAAGGCCACACCAGTTTTTTTTTACAAATGGGTTACCATACTGGACTGGATTCACGACTCATCACGCCACTAACTCAACTGCTTTGGTCACATACATTTGTACATTGGATCATCATCGATGATATTTATGCTAACCCCTAGAGCTTCGCATTGGTATGATTCAGTTGAAAAATTTTCAGGTAATCGTCAGATTTTTTAGTTAAAAGCAGTATATTACTTTTAAGTTAAACCAACTCATGTACAAAATGTACATGTGATTCCAACATATAACAAACTTATTTATATAGATTAAGACAACTTTTTCTAATCTTATGGGTAGGATTGAAAAGATTTGTGTAATGTTTATATCTCAGTTTCTAAACTTAAAATTGCTGAATGTGTTACGTTTACAAATTTTTATGGCCATACAATGATGGGATGCCACATCATGTGCTTTAAATAAAAAACTTTTGGAAATATGACGTTACATTCTATATAATTATATAATATATTTATACTTTGAAACTTTTAAATGTTGTTTGGTATTTATCACTTTTTGAATGGAGGACGCTTCGATTTATATATTTATAATATTAATATTTATCTTGTTTAATAACCTGATAAATAAAAAAGATTTTTTTTGTAATGTTAAATTCTCTCTTATTATAAGTAATTGGATAACTATATTTGGTATGTGCGTACCTTGCAGGTCCTCGTGTCTGTCAGACAGTTTTCACATGACCTCGACCTCATTTCATGGATCAGTGAACAAGGTTAAGTTTTGGTGGTCAAGTCCATATCTCAGATACTATAAGCAAATGGTCTAGTATATTCAGTGTATGGAAGGACTGTAAGGTGTACATGTCCAACTGGCAGGTGTCATCTGACCTTGACCTCAGTTTCTTGATTCAGTGGTTATAGTTAAGTTTTTGTGTTTTGGTCTGTTTTTCTTATACTATATGCAATAAGTCTACTATAATTGGTGTATGGAATGATTGTAAGGTGTACATGTCTAGCTGACAGGTGTCATCTGACCTTGACCTCATTTTCATGGTTCAATGGTTATAGTTAAGTTTTTGTGTTTTGGTCTGTTTTTCTTATACTATATGCAATAGGTCTACTATCATTGGTGTATGGAATGATTGTAAGGTGTACATGTCTAGCTGACAGGTGTCATCTGACCTTGACCTCATTTTCATGGTTCAATGGTTATAGTTAAGTTTTTTGTGTTTTGGTCTGTTTTTCTTATACTATATGCAATAGGTCTACTATAATTGGTGTATGGAATGATTGTAAGGTGTACATTTATAGCTGACAGGTGTCATCTGACCTTGACCTTATTTTTTATGGTTCAGTGGTCAAAGTTAAGTTTTTTAGTTTTGGTCTATTTTTCTAATACCTTGTGAATTAGGTCAACTATATTTGGTGTATGGACATATTTTATGATCCTCATGTGGTTTATGCTGGTTTTATCTGACGTTGACCTCATTTTCACGGTCAATTGCTAAGTTTTAAGTGTTTGTGTGTTTTGGTCTGTTTTTCTTTATTTATAAGCAATAAGCCAACTATATTTGTTGTATTGAAGAATTGTTAGCTGTACATGTCTGCCTGGCATGGTTCATCTGACCTTGACCTCATTTTCATGGTTGATTGATCAATGTTTCCTTTTCTTGGTTAATGTTGAGTTTATTTGACAGTTGTAATAAAGCTGTATATTTAGGCCTATCAAGATAGTATCAAGGATTAGTAAAGAAGGCAAGACATTTCAGTGTGTGCACTCTTGTTTTTATATATATACATATATATTAAGGGAAAAAAGGGGTCCAATGGTTTTATCTTGTAATCAACTTTTAATCTTGACAAGTTTGTTTTTTTTTTACTTTTTAAATTGTCAGTCGCAGTTAAATATATACATGTATGTACATGTAATATTAGCAAATCTAGTACAAACTAAGTAATTATTTACAGCTTTGTCTTGCAGTCTGCTCCACTGCTAAAAATCTTTAGTATTTAGGTGTCAACAGCTTAATTTATATATATACTAGTATAGAATGTATTGTAATCTTCATCCTGGGGGATTCTAGAAGTTGCCCAATTTATGAGTATTGTACGCTGTATGTTTAGGTGCCGTTTGTTATTTTAGGCTGGTGCTTTATATGGAACTTTTCTTTGCATAAATGATTGGCCCTACTGGTTGCTGGGCAACAGTTGATTCCAAATTATGGTTGTTATTTATCATGGAAATTATAGTACAGGTTGAATTTCAGTAACTTAAGCATGAACGCTGGGACTATTTGAATTGTTTTGCTTTTAATTATGAGGGTATCTAGATGTTGTTAAGCACTTGTTTGTGTTTTGTTTTTTGTGTAACACAGGTCATCCTTTATAACTTTTGGATGTCCTAACAGGTAACTTTAACCAGGTTTACCTTGTTTAATCTAGGCCTTGTGATATCCAAGTTCAAATCACCTTGTCATTTAATGTAATAAAGCTGTCCTTTCATTGATTTTGAAGGATTATAAAATCAATAAATGGGTTGGAGATCCAATACTGACACTTAATACAGGGTTTTCCAGAAGAATTATTATTTGTCTTGATTTATTATGCTTTAAATTGTAATCATATTACTATGTAGCATATACTTCCATGTAGCTATTTGCCATACAGAATTGTAGGAGATTTTTAATGTTTGATGTTTTAATAGTAGAATCCTCAATAGTAAGTATGTTTTTGTAGCAGACTGATATCCTCCAGATGGGGTTGACTAGGTCTAGGCATGGAAATGTTTTTTTTGTGGTGGCATATTTGTCACATGTTAAACGTTAACTCAGAATATACATGTATAATGAAACTGTAAGGATCCAACATAATTTTAATTAACTTGTAGTGGTATTGACACAGGTAGTTCTAGAGTGGGTCTTTGCCAATGAGATGTAGAACATGACCAGATGGAGTGTGAAATTCATCTTTCTTAAGTAAGGATGGTGGCAATTTAGACCAATGCAAACTGGACTGGTGCTGCTATAGAATTTACAACTATTTATTGCCTTTATAATAAGCTGTCAGGTTGCTACATAAAATATTATGATTCGATCAGATCAGAACTTTTTCACTGGATGTTTTTCACTTGTCACTCTTAACCTGCTTATGAAATGAATTCTTAAACATCTTTATATTATTGGTTGATATTATACTATAATATACTATATTTTATGATATACAAATACAATCAACTATTTTATGGTTTGCTGTAGTTTTGGTAAGTATTTTTATCTGTGTAGGTAAATATGTTTTGAACAGTTGTTCACAAAACTTCATCTAGATTATTTAACATTGTACTTTAAATAAAAATATCTATTTATCTATCTAGACATTATCATATATATGGACCAAGTTGTACGTTCAGTAAAATATCTATCTATCTATATATGTACCAGTTGTACGTTAAAAAATATCTATCTATCTATCTAGATTATTTAATATTATATGTACCAGTTGTACGTTAAATAAAGATATCTATTTATCTATCTTGACATTATCATATATATGGACCAAGTTGTACGTTCAGTAAAATATCTATTTATCTATTATGTACCAAGTTGTACGTTAAATAATATCTATCTATCTATCTAGATTATTTAATATATATATGTACCAAGTTGTACGTTAAATAAAAATATCTACCTATCTGAGTTATCTCATATCTGGTTCACAGCTTTGCAGCGAACCGCCCTTTTTATGGCGGTTGACAGAGTCTCTGTTTTCCTCCGTCAATGTGGCAGAATTCGCTGCATAGAATCTTAATGTTAACTATGAAATTTTAGGTTTTTGGATAATACAGACTACACTTGTGTATCCCACGGTGTTTTCTAAATTTTAAGCACCAGTGTATCCCACGGTGCATTTCATATATATCTATCTTCACATATATCTATCTATCTACCTGGTTGCCATATTATCTTCGGGTAACCGACCATAGATCTATCTACATATACATGGTCTATGGTCTATATATCTATCTACAACATATCTTAGTATCTATCTACAACATATCTATCTACATGTATATATATTATATATTATATGAATCTATCATATTATGAATAAAAGCTGTGGCCAGATATCGCCAAACCATATATGTATTTTGTTTTAATGGCACCATCTGAGATAATGGAATTTAAGTTAATAGACTTAAATTCAGTTATCGCCGGGGCCACTCACGGATTGCGTTTCATGTTTTAGATTTACCCGACATGAGTGACGTTATATTCTGTGACGTCATTTATTCCTTTTTAGAATTTCATCGCAGCAAGCAAGATGTTTAAATTTTGTAAGCGGTAAACTTGAAAACCCGCCCTCCCACTCCTTTTTATTGAACAAGATACTGCTCTTTTCTATTTATTTTTCAGGTTTTGTCGGTGAAAGTGGTGATACAGATTTGACTGATGATGTTAACTCGTTTGCTGTTGAGAAAAGTGACTTTTATTTTTGAACTTTGAGCATCATAAATATATTCCCGTAAATGGCAGAATTCGCTGCATAGAATCTTAATGTTAACTATGAAATTTTAGGTTTTTGGATAATACAGACTACACTTGTGTATCCCACGGTGTTTTCTAAATTTTAAGCACCAGTGTATCCCACGGTGCATTTCATATATATCTATCTTCACATATATCTATCTATCTACCTGGTTGCCATATTATCTTCGGGTAACCGACCATAGATCTATCTACATATACATGGTCTATGGTCTATATATCTATCTACAACATATCTTAGTATCTATCTACAACATATCTTAGTATCTATCTACAACATATCTATCTACATGTATATATATTATATATTATATGAATCTATCATATTATGAATAAAAGCTGTGGCCAGATATCGCCAAACCATATATGTATTTTGTTTTAATGGCACCATCTGAGATAAATGATAGATTATGAAATGCCAGCGTATTCCCGAGTTTGATATTACATGCCCCGTTTTTTACTCCTTTTACAGAAGCGACAAATGACAACCTCAGTAGCCAGGTCAATAATTTTCTATATATAGATCAGAATTCCTTCTAGTTATTTAAAAGACTCTGATTAATATCGGTTAGGGAAATTTTTTCCGGAACTTTATATAAATAAAAAAAGAATAGGATATAGATAGCAAGTATCGTGACTAAGTGATGAAAACATCGGGTTATTCAATGAAATATGACTTATAGTGGAGGGGGCATTAAGTTTTTCCAGCTTTGTCTGTGTGTATGTCCGTACGTCAAAAAATTAGTTTTTGTTCTTTTATCTTGAGTTTGCCTCAACAAAATGTTAAGAAACTTATACACAATCCGTATTACAACAAAATACAGATCACATTTGAATTTTGGTGGCGTCATTTATACCATTCTAGGGTTATGCGCCTTAACAAATTAAAAAAAAAAATACTGATTTTTGTGTTTCCGTTTTCTTTCATAAGTTTGCCCGACATCAAAATCAAGACATATACACAATACATTTGCAGTAAAGAAACAGCGTCTTTATTGCTGTTCTCTTGACAAATACATTGAGATCTTTTACACAGAGAAATCATGCTCGTTTCAATGAAAGTTGAAAGACAGTCCCTAGCACCGGTTTGAGCAGAATTGTTTGCTAAAGTCAATATCGTCACAGTTGTATGTGGCATAGAAGACACACATATGCGAGGCAATATGAACAATTTAATATGAACAGCTGGCAAAGGCTACTTGGCAAAATCTGTCATGGATTGCCCGACTATTTCACTTATACATTAGTATAAAACGAGACACATTTAAAGTGAAATAAAGGGTAAGTTACTAGAGGTTGTATGTATATATATAATCCTTCAAAAATGAAGTTTTAGGTGGTATGTACATATGATTAACTAAGAGTGTTCCGTCCTGCCTGTCGGTTTGTCCATAGATCTGGGAAGTACTAGAACACTACATTATGTAGGTGGTCTTTTTACCGGGCACAGAAAAAAATCCATCATACTTGTCATTTTTACCGCGCTGAAGTACGTCCATTATTCATTATTCAAAATTCAATAATGAATAATGAACTAGTTCACTATTCACTATTCAATGTTAAGTAATGAATGATGAAATAGTTTAGGTTTCATTATTCAAGTTGGAGCGGTGAATAGTGAAATAAAAATAACTGACACTGTAGCTAAATTCCGTATTTTTAAATTCGTCATTTTAGTGTTATCAAACGATCATTCAAATTATTATAAATAAACACTCTGTAAATCTTTAATTTCATTTATTTATTTAGTTTCGGAGGATATAAACTTATGGCTTTTTCTTAACTATTTTTAAAAGAAATTCCATGTATGGACAACCTGAATACCAAAACATATATATATATATATATATCAAAATTAAAATACTCTACGTTGTCTTTTTTTATTTTCTCTGGACCTTTGCTATTCTTCATCCTCTGATTAAAGATATAACAAGTTGATTGTGCAGCAATGACCATTAGAGGGGTCACGGAGGACCTAAATGACAAAACACGCGTGAAAATTAAGGAATAGCCAATTTTGAATAATGAAATGGATATTTTGAATAATTGAATGGACTGCTGTTACCCTTCAGCCCCGAATAATAGATAAACCTTATAACTCATTCGTAAGCTTATTAAGAGAGGAGCAAAAGGTATATATTAATATCGAAATACGCGTGAACATTGAGAAATAGCTTATTTTGTATAATGGAACGGACTGCTGCAACCCGTCAGCTCATAATTACGATAAAAATTATACACCAATAAAAAGCTTATTGATAGAGAAATACACTGATAATAAACAATATGTGCGGCAATGACCATTAGAGGGGTTACGGAGGACCTAAATGCCAAAACACGCGTGAAAATTAGGAAATAGCCAATTTTGAATAATGAAATGGATATTTTGAATAATTGAATGGACTGCTGTGACACTTCAGCCCGTATTTACAGATAAACTTTATACCTCATTCGAAAGCGTATTAAGAGAGGAACAAAAGGTATATGATCAATATATTTCGCAACGTTCATAACAAACGACATTGTGTGTACTCGATTATGCTTTCAAACAACCGTTGCAAGTAGTAGCCGTTGCAACGAACGGTTTGTGATTAAGATTTATCTCCCTTGAAATTGCACAGACATAAACAAGCTAAAAATAAAATATTTTCATATTTTTTTCAAATAATCGCCTGTTATACAGATACAACAGTTTAAATTGAATAAGTTGGCAATTTTTTGAAGTAGACTTTCAAAACCATGATAGAATAAGAGCTATTTTAACATATAAAATCGGCCTTATTGAAAATGTATATTATGATAAACATAAATACAAAACCTTTTTCAATACAAATGTGTAACAAGGATTGTGAAGGTCTTATAAATTCACAATTCTAATACAACATTTGGATGTATTAATAGCCAGTCAAGGTCGTTGAAAACTTCTAGATGTTGTATTACAACTGTGAAACAAGGACTGTGAAGGTCTATTAAATTAACTAATTGTGAGTTTCCACTTAAACATAGTACAACATATGCGTACTGCATACGCGAAAGCTGAAACTATGCATTTTATTAGAAACAAATACATATTTAAGATAGATTAAGTCCGATGCCTCGTGTTAAGAGAAAGTCATGCTCTTTGTACGTTAAGAACCCTTACAACAACTCTTTGAGGGGTTCGTAGGTTACCTGATGCAAGACAAAATTCATGTCCCTATCCAATATACCCTCATCTTCCTGTGGCAGTCAAAATTTCCCTGATCATCATCCCGGATGGCCTCAATTATTACGAGCCCTACCTATTGTATTCATTGTTAAATTGTTCTCGTCCTGAATATTCATGAAATATTTGCCACTGAACGTTGAGAAACCAACAATCAATCAATCAATATATTTTCAGCATTTTCAAAATAAATCGTAATACACACGTATGCGATATTTAACCAATAAAGGTGGAAGGAAAGCTTCAATTAAAAGATCGTTTATAAGATATTTAAAGAATACAATGTCAGTACAATTTAATTAATAATTATTCTAGTCTTTTTAATTCTATGATGATTAATTATTTAGTCTAGGATGCATGATTTCGTTTATTATTTGTTTTTGGCTTTGAACTAGCTGTTAATAACTGGAAAAACTCTCAGATATGTACCAGGCCACGTACACCCTGTGTTTTAGCAAGGTGTATTTCTATTTGTATCTCATGATCTGAGTTAAGTCAGGCTTAAGTCTTTTTCATGATTTTTATAGTTCGCTCTATGTTGTACTGTTACACCACTGTCAAAGTTACATGTTTAACGCCGCCACATTATGTATGTATATGTGCCTATCCCAAGTCAGGAAACTGTAAATTAATTCAGTGGTTCTCGTTTGTTGCTGTGTTACATATTTGTTTTTCGTTCATATTTTGTACATAAATTAGGCCGTCAGTTTTCTTGTTTGAAATTTGTTAGCACTTGACATTTCGGAGACTTTTAAAGCGGACTATGCGGGATGGGCTTTGTTCAATGTTGAAGGCTGTACGGTGGTCTATTATAGTTGTTTATTTCTGTGTCATTTGGTCTCATGTTGAGAACACATGCACTTGCCTCAGACAAGTGCCTGTGGTGGAGAGTTGTCTCATTGGCAATTATGTCATATCTTCCTTTTTATATTGGTGTTTTTCATCGACGACAGAATAGGCAAATATGTCTTATTTATCAATAAATTGTCAGTTACTTTTATTTGGAATGCATTTCAAGAAAAAAGTCTCAAGTTGTTGATAAAATAAAAACATGAGTGTCCTTTTCTCACTGAGTCAATGCAAAATCTCAGGTTTCCAATCATCAAAACAAAATCTTTTGATGAAACGACTGAAATTTATTGTTTAATATTTAATGTCTAATTTCAAAATCATGCAAGAAATAATTATACAATGAAATTAACACAAATTTGACACGTTAACGAATATAGATAAGAAACAAAAGAATAATACCAATACCAATCACAAACGCAAATCTATATTTAGAATATTAAAGTCATGTCAACTCAGTTCGTTGAAGGTCTGTTTGATTCATTCTCTTAGGTACCACTAAATAATTTCATAGGGAATCATAAACAAAGTGTTTTAGAAACGTTGAAATCGTTATCAAATAAAACGTGAAGCTAGTTTTTTTGCTGATATGCATTTCAATTCTTTTGATTTTATCACGATGAATGAAATGACCTCATTCATTAAATGATTTCTCCAAAACAGCACCAACCGTTGAGTTACGTACCAACCGTACCAGATACGTAGCAAATCGGGAAACCTCTAGTAGAAGAGTACCGACGGACTTAAATATCAAAATACGCATGAACTTTGAGAAATGGCTTATTTTGAATAATTGAACGGACTGCCTTAACCCATCTGCTCATATTATACACCAAATTAAAGCCTATTAGCAGCCGATCAAAATAGCAGCCACTTCAGTTTTTCAAAATTTGAATATCGAAAAAGGAAATCGAAACCGAATAAAGAAATGAAAATCGAAAAAGGAAAAAGAAAACGAATAAGGAAACGAAAAAAAGTCTTCTGAAAAAAAATTTGAGAAAAAAAAAAATTTTGAAAGAAAAAAATATTCAGTTTGGAATTGTAATATTTTTTTAAAATTTGAATATCGAAAAAGGAAATGGAAACTGAATAAGGAAATAGAAACCGAATAAGGAAATGAAAATCGAATAAGGAAAAAGAAACCGAATAAGGAATGATAATTGAAAATGGAAAAAGAAAACGAATAAGGAAACGAAAAAAAATTTTGAAGAAAAACTTTTCGAGGAAAAATATTTTGAGGGAAAAAAAATTTTTAGGAAAAAAAAATTGAGGAAAAAAAAATTTTGAGGAAAAAAAAATTTGAGGAAAAAAAATTTTGAAGGAAAAAAAAAATTCAGTTTGGACTTTGAATATCGAAAAAGGAAATGGAAACCGAATAAGGAAATGAAAATCGAAAAAGGAAATAGAAACCGAATAAGGAAATAGAAACCGAAAAAGGTAATGAATATTGAAAAAGGAAAAAGAAACCGAATAAGGAAAAAGGAACCGAATAAGGAAAAAGAAACCGAATAAGGAAATGGAAATTGAATAAGGAAATGAAAATCCAATAAGGAAATAGAAACTGAATAAGGAAATAGAAACCGAATAAGGAAATGAATATTGAAAAAGGAAAAAGAAACCGAATAAGGAAATGAAAATTGAATAAGGAAATGAAAATCGAATAAGGAAATGAAAATCCAATAAGGAAATAGAAATCGAATAAGGAAATAGAAACCGAAAAAAGGAAATGAATATTGAAAAAGGAAGAAGAAACCGAATAAGGAAAAGAAAATGGAATAAGGAAATGAAAATCGAATAAGGAAATGGAAATCGAATAAGGATGATAATTGAAAAAGGAAAAAGAAAACGAATAAGGAAATGAAAAAAAAATTAGAAGAAAAACTTTTTGAGGAAAAAAATTTTGAGGAAAAAAAAAATTTGAGGAAAAAAAATTTTGAGGAAAAAAAAATTGAGGACAAATTTTTTTTGAGGACACAAAATTTTGAGGGAAAAAAAAATTTTGAGGAAAAAAAAATTTGAGGAAAAAAAATTTTGAGGGAAAAAAACATTTTTTAGGAAAAAAAAATTTGAAGGAAAAAAAATTTTGAAGGAAAAAAAAATTCAGTTTGGACTTGTAATATTTTTCAAAATTTGAATATCGAAAAAGGAAAAAGGAAAAAGGAACCAACTTGTGTCTGGTGAATTATTTTTCCTCTTTATTGAGACATATGATAGAAATATTTCATATCGAATGTACTAAATCCGTGAACTTTTTAATCTTTGAACTTCTATTTTGAAACCACGTAAAAGGATCAATATATGAATCTGTTATTTTTCTCCATTGTTGAAGCATATGATAAAAAGATCATAACATGGCATTTTTCATATCTCATGTATTATCAGCCCTCGGTCAATATCAGCCCCGAGCCATGCGGCTCTTGGGCTGATATTGAACCTAGGGCTGATAATACATGTGATATGAAAAATGCCATGTAATAATCTGATATAATTAGATAAATCCTTATAGAATTTTTCCATGATTTTTGACGATTAGTTTTACAAATTTTAGTAGATTTACCTCAAAATATAAAAACATATAATAGATAAAAGCTATAAACAGCAAAAATTAATGTAATTTGAAGCATTTATTCACTTTTGTCATGGTTATGTGATAGGCAAAATGTGTCAAGGTTTATTTCCAGGGGCTTAGCTACCCGGAGGCACGACAGCACGTGCATCCACGTCGTTTTCACACAAAAAAAAAAAAGCAGAAGAGAGAGAGATGAGTTGGTCAATCGGAATCGGAGAATGTTAATTGGTATCTTTTCCGTCTTTCCCGGATATTAGTTTGACAACCTAGTTACAAGTGTTGATGAAGCGGTTCATTCAGAAAAAGATCGTAGCTCCGATGTGTGCACATTGATTCGGCATGCAAAAAAAGAAATGGCAAAATAAAAATTTATAAATTGAATGTTAAAGGAAACACCTATGTTGTCACTTTTTTTAATTGATGAAATCTCATTAAATAACGACATTTGGTTTCAAAATAATTTTTTTTTGGAGATTATGACAAAATGTATCTTTTACAAGATTTTTACTTTTGAATTTGTAATACTCAGTCTAAGATATGTAGTTTTGGAGCACATTTTACAGTGTACAGTTCATCAGTTTGGAATGAGATGTACCAATCGGCATTAGAATTATCAGATCCCTTCGATATTGTTGAAAATATGCCGAGGCGATGTGGTTGACAGACTACCGGAGACAATCACCCTGCAACCACGCCAAAACAGTATTGGAAAGTCTCATTATTTTTTGCGTTCATAGACCATATGATAAGGCAACTGGAGAGTGGAGTCGCGTCAAGTTATCAGAAAATCGCTTCTTTGTGCTGCTTCATCGTGTTGTAGGAAATATCACAAACGAACAAATCTCAATATTGTCTGAAACATACGAAACTGACCTAGCATGTAATTTTGACGAATTCAATTGGGAGGTCGCTCGATGCCGAACACGTACGCTGGTTTATAACATCTCGCGAATGCTACCATGCCATGATGGCCCTGAGATCTATCAGTCACGGTACTACGTATGTAATTGAAAACAAATGTACGATCAACAATCAACAACGAAAGTTACATAGCATTACTGCATATTCATCGGGATTTCAGTGTGAATGTTGACAAAGTAATAGAGAAGTTTGTTTCTGCCCAGACCCGAAGAGCAGATTTTGGACAATTTTGAGTAAATTCTGTATCACAAATATGTGTTGTTTATGTATTACTATATTCAGAAGATTTATTAATAGTTTTACATTCATAAATTTTTATCTACATATAGCTCCTCTTTTAACCGTCCTATGACCGAAAACCGAAAAAAAAAAATTCTGTATAATAGGGTCCCAAAATTTTTTCGCCTCGCTCCGCTCGGCGGTAGTTGCTTCCCCATCGTTTCTTTCTAGCTACGCCCCTGATTTCTATTCATCATGTATACTCTTGAAACTTGATTATGGTCAAGACGAGGTACAAGTACGAGAGAAAACGTCAATCTGGACTCCATATACAAAGATAACTAAACTGTACATTATCTTCAAAAATTCTTATGATCAAACTCTATAGATTAATATACAAAATAAGCAAGTGTGACAGAATTGCTAATGAACAACTATCATAAACAACAAAAGGACAGATGTGAAAAATTCCAGGTCACAATACATCCTTCATTAGTGATCATGAACAAACACATACCTTCAACTAACCTATAAAAGGCTCTTGGATGACAATACATGAAGCGAATCAAGAGAAAACCAATGAATTGATTATTCTACAATAATTATACAAGGAATAAAAAGAAACTTTTATGAAGGACAGCAATCTATGACAGCTATAATGGATTACATGTTCATCACTTTGGACAGGCACATAAGTAATGTGCTAGCATTAAACATGTTAAACATGAAGGAGGTGCTATTCCCCCCAAGCCATGTGCTAGGGGCCTTCTCAAACTTGAATGAGGTGTGTTTTTTTGTTGTGCATGTACTGATTTTGTGTCATGGATATATACCCATTATCTTTTGAATTTCTATTTTGAACACACAACTTTTCCATATCTAAAACCTGTGAAGTAAGAACAGACCACAAGAAAAAAATAAATATCAGCTAAAATGAGCATAACTCATCATAGCGCTGCTACCCACACAAAAAGAGACGATTTTCCGCTCCTATTGTTAGTTTTCATTTCTAGGCTTTTTATATGACTTCTTATTGTGTGTTTATTTCTTGACATGTGAGTTATACATGTGCCTATATCAATTTCAAGGAATGTCTAACTGAAGTGAGGGGTTTTATTACCACAAATTATTCAAACTATTTACGAAATTCTTTCATTGATACAAAGATGAGGTTTAAATATTTTCCAACACCTAGAAAACTTAATTACAAACTGGATATCACTTTGTGATTTTACGATGATGTTGTTATAGAGCCTGTAAATTGAGATATGTTTCGTGCAATCTTATTTATTGTTTGAACAAATTATTCAAATGGTTTATCGTTTTAACAATTAGGTATGACTATTGAATATTAGTTTTATCAAATTGTTCCAGGTATTTCTCGCTGCATTGAAGACCTGTTGGTGACCTTCTGCTGTTGTCTGTTCTATGGTCGGGTTGTTGTCTCTTTGACACATTCCCCATTTCCATTCTCAATTTTATTCAGTAAATAAAGACCGGTAGTATACCCTGTTAAAAAGTCATAAATCGATTAGGGAGCTACCATTTGATTTTTATGGGGGGGGGGGGGGGGGCTAGGATGAAATTTGAAAAAAATAGGCAGGACGGGAGTTTTGAGTAAAAAAACAAAAGGCAGGATGAGACAATTGCAAACAAAAAAAAGTCAGGATGACAATTTATGTAAAAAAAGGCGGGATAAACTAAAAAAAAAAAAAGCAGGACCGATTGGAGTGAAAAATAAAAAGGCAGGACAGAGATTACAACTAAAAAAAAATGCAGGACAAAATTTTTCATCCTAGCCCCCCCCATAAAAATCAAATGGTAGCTCCCTTAAACGAAAAAAACAATCCAGGTCACAAATCAAAACCGAGGGAAACACATCAACTATATGAGGAGAAGGGAAACAACAGAAACACTGAACTGCTACAAAAACAAACTCTAACATTCATAGAATCAAACTGTTTGATAACAACTGACATATTCCTGTCTTGGTACAGGACATTTTAAGAACAAATGGTGGGTTAAACCTGGTTTTATGGCTACGCTTATATGGCAATTTTAACAATACCGCAAAAATGAAGACATTACATGACAGAAAAACAGTACAAATCAACGCATGAACAGACCAGACATACAGAAACATCTTAACTAAATAAATGAATGTTGGATGTATAAATACCGAGACACGTCTAATAGCAATGCGAATTCACTCTCTGTAAAACAGTCATATTCGGGAATAGGTCACGTTTGGTACCAGACGACGTAGATGTTAACAGCGAGTATTCTTGAGTTTTTTGTCATTTGTGGGTTTGTCTCTATCTGGACAATTGAGCTCATTCAAACTAAATTTACAGTTTGCTAAAAATGTTATGCTGTTACAAATCAGAATAGGACAAGACTAAGCACTCACAAACATATCTAAATCCAATAAACAATGTATTTTGTATGTGCCTGCCCAACCTTAGGAGCCTGGAATTCTGTGGTAGTTGTTGGTTGTGACTAATTTTGTTGAGTAATGTTGGTATCCCCTTTCCCTTCTGAATCTTTTACAATTTTGTCATGCCAGGACCTTCAATAGCTCACAATACAGTATAGTCTTTAACTCTTTGTTGAAAGCCGTATGACGACCTATTGTGGTTTAGAATTTCGTCCAATGATCTATGATGGATATTTTACCATAAACAATAATAACACATCCTTTTATTTTTATATTATAGTAGAATCACATTAACTTACAGAGTTAGTCTGATACATACAAAAATAGAAGGTTTTCAATGTGGAGGCTGAAACAATTTTGCCACAATGTTCTGTTATCAATCGACCTTCATTGTCAACTTCTAGATTTTAGGCAAGATATAATGACACTTAACTGCATCCTTTATTTCAAGTTAAATCGAATAGATGCGCTCAACAAAGTACCTCAACTTTAAAAATACAAGTGTTCCATGGCCATGTTAAAGAATTGCAATGTTATGCATTGTTCGCTCCATCTGAATATGCCTCATATAAATACAGAAAAAAGTCGACAAGAAGAGGAGCAATTTAAACATTTTAATAAAATAATTCCCATACAAAGCAACTGGATTTGATTAAAATAAAGGAACCATTATTTAATTTCATCGTTATCATATCAATAAGATTACATATCAATTGAAAGTAAATCGAAAATAAATATTTTGTGACACTGCCGAGCATAGTAAAATGCTGTTCTTTGTTGACTATCTTTGATGTTCATATCACATTCACTTTGTAATAATGCATATATAATTTCATTATGACCATATTGTATGGCTGTCATTAATGGCGTCTGACCAGAATTTGATTGGGTATTTACGTCTGGTTTGTCCTCCAGATTTAAGAGCTTTTGAACTGTTTTTACGTGGTTGTATTGGCATGCTACGTGAAGAGGACTCCTTTCTTGCTTATCTTTTAAACTGGTGCTGCTTTCCGCTTCAACCAACATTAGCACTATTTCAGAATAGCCTTTATAACACGCGATAAACAAGGGCGTTTGCCCGGAACTATTCGGAATATCGGGAGTGTTTGTTTTCTCAAGTAGTAGCTTTACCAAATTCTGTTTTCCTTGTTCACATGCAATGAAAAGCGGAGTTTTTAGTTCTTCGTTTTTTAAGTTTATATCACATCTTGAGCATTGCAACAGTAGGTCTACTATATCCTCGTAATTTTCTAAGATAGCGATGTGTAAGGCAGGTCCTCGGTAATAATCGCTTACATTGACATCGTGGTTTGACTGTAGAAATATTTGAACAACTTCCTTGTTTTCTTTTTCGACTGCTCGATGCAGTGCTGTCCTCTTAAACTCATCTCGGATATAAGCATTACTATTATACTCTAGTAAAATCTTAACTAAGTTTGCATAACCAAAATATGAGGCAGTATGTAACGGAGATTGAAATTCGTCGTTACAAAGATTTGGGTTACAATTTCTTTCAAGGAGTTCTTTAACAATGTCTTCCTGTCCCTTTTTCACTGCGAAGTGCAAAGCTGTTTGTCGATGTGAGTCATAAGCGTCAATGTCAGAAATATATGTAAGCAATAGTTTTAGTATGTCTGTGAAACCATACATGGCAGCAACATGTAGAACATTTCGTTGATTAACATCACAGAGATTAAAGTCTGCATCATGATCCAACAAAAGCTTTACAATTTCGATCTGATTTCCTCTAACTGCGCAAAATAATGCTGAACGATTTTCTTTATCACATAGATTGATATTACAATTGTTTTTTAACAGCAGTTTAACAACAGAAATGTTACCTTTAAAACTAGCAATTATAAGAGGTGTATAACCCGAGTCGTTAAGGCTTATATTTATATCCCGCTCAACGTGGTGTTCAATAAGTAAATTGCAAATATCTATATGGTTGTTTTGACAAGCTATGTAAAAGGAATTACCTCCCTTTTCGTCCACCTTAGTTACTTCGCAGCTTTGTTGGAGTAATAATTTCACTATTTCGGTAAAACCCTTAAAGCAAGCTACCCAAAGCGGTAGAGTACCTGATTTGGTGCCTTGGTTTATTTCACATTTAAATGCTTTATTACTGATACATTTGTCATCTAAAAGTAATTGAACAATGTCTGTATGCCCTTTCTCACATGCATACAGTAAGGCAGATTTCTGTTGACTGTCTAGGAGATTTACATTGATATTATTTTCTAACAAAATTCTCACAATATTTTTATGATTTTTAAAGACTGCATAGTGTAAAGCTGACCTCATTCCTTTATCCTGTAAATTAACATCACAATTATGTTGAAGTAACAAATTGACCAATTGTAAATCCCCTTTAAAACTTGATACAATTAATGGAGTGTGTCCAAAATTATAAGGCCGGATGTTAACATCTGGTTTCGCAGTTTGTCTTAACAACAGTTTACAAATATCAATATGGTTGTTTTGACATGAAAAGTAAAATGGACTTCCACCTATATCATCCAACTGATTAATGTTACAGTTATATTGTAAAAGCAGTTCTACAATTTCTAAATGACCTTTAAGACTTGCAATGAAGACTGGTGTTTGTCCTCGCGTATTCGCAAGATTAACATCCGCTCCTGCCAGCACCAAACATTGTACAATTGATGTGAATCCATTCCTGCTTGCAACATAAAGTGCTGTATTTCCCTCCGACAAACCTTCTTTAATCTGATGGTTAACGTTAGTTTTATACTTTAAAAGTACATCAACAATTGTGCCATGACCCATTTCACAAGCAATTATCAACGGAAAAGCATCCCCATTGAAACTTGTATTCGATCTAGCTCCATTTTCCAAAAGAAGTTCAACAATATTTAAATAGCCTAGTGCACATGCTTGAAACAATGGACAATTTTGTTGATTTTCAAACTCATTGATGATAGCTCCATTACTTATTAAAAGTTTTGCAATATCATATTGGTTTTGAGATACCGAAAGTACCAATGGTGAATTACCAAACATATCAGAAGTATTGATGTCAAAGTACTTTATAAACAGTTCTGTTAGAAAAAGGTGTCCCAGAGCACAGCAAACCATGAGAGGGGCATTGTTTACTTTCAAATATTCGAAAAATACATTTAAACCTTTCCTTTTATAATACTCAGTTAGGTCCTCATTATCAGTAGAATCAGTATTTTCGTCAATCACCTTTTCACAATCTTGGACTTCAGTATAATCTTCAATACTATTATATATATTATGATCGGATTGAATCGATTGTATCTTACGTTGACCTAATGTTATAAAGCTCATCAAAGTTTCATCTAATGCGTTATCAAAGGTCATAGCATATGTATCACTCATTTCATCTTTCTTAGAGGCGACATTGTCAAGCTTTGTATTGTGAGTTTGGTTGACTATAAGAAAGTTTGCAACTGTTCTTATATCAAACCAAGAACAGAGATAAAGTGGCCACCGATTTGATGTTAATAGTTTAACTGTATTCGTATGTTTAGAAATATAGGAGAGAAATTTTTCTTGAAATGATTCATATTTGATTTGGTATATGCTAAACAAATTAAAAAACTTTCTTTGTAAAATATCTGAATGAAGGTTTTTGAAGTACAAGTCCTCATTGTTTACTGGTAGTAGAATGGTAAATTTGTTATGTTCTTCGTTTATTGATTCAAATTGAATACGTTTGCGAACAAAGTTTCTATTCCCATAATTCAAAATGCTAGAAATTATTTGTCTGCCGAAGTACAATGAAATGATATCGAATATTCTGTCATGACGAGTAACAATTTCTTTCGCACTTTCTTTGATGAATGTACCTTCAAGGGACTGCAGACAAGACAAGATATGACTCCTTGTAAACTTATAGGAAATATTGCAATCTTCAAACAAACTGTCAAACATATCATTCGTGTCACTTGAAGGTGTATCGTAAAACATTGTTTTGTTAATTTTGTTGTTTAAAACAACCAACAAAGCCAGCCCAACAGTACAACCTCCATTGAAATTCTGCATTTGATTCAATTCTCTCTCGAACACTTCATATGGGCACAGGAAAAATTCGTTTACATTTTTATGTTTGGAGTTAGAATAGATTGAACACAGAAGCGGAAACATTTCTGCTTTGTGCAAAATTTCATCAGAAATTTCTCTTAAAACTGCCTTTCCAAGATATGATTCTGCAATCGAACGTTTTTCTTCAGTTGTTATTGCGAATTTCTCACTTGATAAATTGCATTCTGTTGTTGTAAAGTACTCTTTAAATCTTTCAAAAGATTTACTTTTCCATATTTGTAATCTGCATGTTGCAATTATTTTAAGACTTTGCGATTTAAGTAACCCATTAATTTTCCTTTCAAGCCTAATCCACATGTTTAGTTCATTTTGGTCCGGCACAAAATTTCCACAGAGATCATCCACTAGGACTATTTGATTGTTACCTTTCCTGATGGACTTGATAATATCAGTTGGTTGCAAACATGGTATGACAATAACATCGTCTGTGTCTTTCAAAAGTATACACAAATGTTGAGCTATTGCAGATTTTCCGATACCCTGACTTCCAGTTAAAATAATAAAACTTTTTTTCTTAATGGTATCCAGAATGTCTGTAACGGCTGTTGTGGTTACGAACTTTTCGTTTTCTTTTCTCCACTCTTCGAGTTCTTCTTGATGATCGTCTGAATGTATGAAAACAATTCGTTATCATGTTTATTTATTTTTTTTTTGGTCTTCTTAATTTTTTTATCTTGGGCATCACTGATGAGACATGATTTTTCAAACTGCACATCTGTTGCATAAAAATTGGTATCATTAAAGTTTTTTTATGTTTATCCTGTTGGTTACTAGACTTAACTTGATTAAAAGAAAATAATATTTTGTTTTTTTTTTTAATTTTGAGATACATGCTTTAGATAAATGCACAAGTATAAACTATTCAGATTGTGTGTGTTCGAAGACAAAAACAATCAAAACCAAGGAGTAAACAAGGACTCATAAAACCAAAAAAGACATTTTCATCAACAATTACAAATTATAAAAACAACACGAACTCCACTAAAAACCGGGAGTGAAATCAGGTGCTCAGCAGAATCATGTTATACATGAACGTTTGTCTTTGTTTCTTAAGAGAAAAGAGATACATTATTTAAATCGTAAAGATTATTATGTGATATTGTACGTATGGTAACAAATATCTAGTTGGCGCACACATATGTAAACTTTTTACCAAACATCTTTTCTACACATCATTATTCTACCTCTTGTATATTCAGAAATCTTTAGTTCAAGTTTCTTTAGTTTTTCTTCAACTTCTTCTAGTCTTTCTTCTTTGCAAATATGTTCTAAATATACATCTCTGTAGGACCAATCCAGTTCTCCTACAAGAAGTGAGTCACATTCATCTTTTAATAGTTTTCCACCCAGTCTTGTAACAGCCTGTAAGATCAGATAAAAAAAATATAGCATACTAGTATGTGTTACATAAATAATTAAAATCATCTACTCCGGAATGTACCCCACTCTTTCATTCGATCTAATTGATGAACATTTCAATGTCTCAGTTTTCCAACTAACTAATGAATATTATTTTGAGTGATATATCCCATTGTTGCTCTTCAACTTAGTACTTTATTTGGCCTTTTTAAATTTTTTGGATTCGAGCGTCACTGATGAGTCTTTTGAAGACGAAACGCGCGTCTGTCGTATATACAAAATTTAGTCCTGGTATCTATGATGAGTTTATTTACTGACATCATTAAGTTATTATAATCTCTGATACTAACCCATGCATATAATGCACTTCTGAATCGGATGACGAATGTAGAACATAGTAGAAAATGACAATGACATGCCTATACCTATTCTGTTTTAAGTTCATGCAAACAGACTGTTTGCACCACAGGGTTTATTATTTCTTGACAAATGAGACGTAAAATAATCAAAATACCAAACTTGGAAAGTTCGAAACTTAGTCCTATATCAAACGAATGTCATTTGTTATATTCCTGACTTGGTACTTGCCTTTTCTTATGTAGAAAATAAAAATCCGTGTTATCTGATAAATAACAAAAAAGAGACTAAACCTTTCAAAAGATTTTTTTTCGGTGATAAAAATATTTAAAATCAATAAAGTTGAAATTAGATAGTTAAAATATTAAACAACACAGACTGTTGACCTACCTCTGATACATCATTCCATATATTTGTAAAAGTTTTATCGTCAATTGTGCCTTCCGTAGCATGTGCAAAATCATTTCTGTAATATTTGATTCTAGATAGGTCGGCTTCTTCGCTAATATCAAAACTGCTTGGAAGAACATCTAGTATTTTAAGTTTTGCTATATTTCGCAATAGGCATATCATCAATGTTATATCCATATCTTCTGACTTTACCATGCCTGTAAGTGTATATACATATAAGGAAGAATACCTAAATTACAAAAAAGTCAAATAGCCTTGTATTACTAGTATAAGTTTCCCGGTGTAAGTTGGCATTGGAAATACGATTTAAACACAAAAACCACAACGTTTGACAAAATATTCACATCGTCGGTCGGTCATTATCCATTGATATCAGGTATGTAGATTGGTATGATAGACTCGTCATCAATGACACTCGACATAAAACAACTGAGCAACCAAGTTAGATACAGAGTTAAAGAGCAATTAAAAGCTCCCAAAATTAAGTTATGCAAACAATGGTTAAGAAATCTTTACCTAGAGTAATAAAGTATAGTTTCAAATTATTCAGCAACAAAAAGGTAGTTCTAAGCATCGTTATAGTTTCCATACTTATTTTAGTATAGAGAGCCATATTGAAAGATTGGTATAACAAGATGCGGCTATAAAACACCCCGGACTCGAAATTTAGTAATAAATATACTTTGCAATTGAGTAATTTAGGTTTTTCTGCTTCAAAGGAAATTCATAAAGATGTTCATTTCACCTTGTATATGTAAGCATTCATATTTTTAGCTTCTGAAACTTTTGCCGCACACCACACAGGAATTAACAAAGGAACAATATAATGCGCAATGAAATCGTTATAATAATGTATGTAAAAATATTATTGTTTTCATCAAGTATCTCCTATCAACAATTACAAACTTGACACAATATCAAGGATGACGTATAATGAAAATAAATACCGCCTTACCAGAACTCGAAAACAATACGTTCATCTGTGACTGACTAAGAATTCTTTTGTAAAGAAGTTTGTCAATTTTGCTCTTCTCTCGATTCAAAACAATGTGTAATCCACCAGGGTTGAAGTGATGATTGAATCGAGTCCGAACAGCTCTAGGAGAAATTCGAATAATAAGATGAGCAAGTCGAAGAAAGTTTGTCTCGTCTTTTGAAAGTGATGTCATAGATGTATTTCCTGAATATGTCATGTTTATCTGCAATATAAAAAGAAATGTATATCTTTAGTTAGAATTAATAATCGATGTTCCTTTTAATTTATATAGAACAAATATAAACTTCTAACAATATGAATAATATATAACTCGTTGATTATATTGTTCTTATTGTGGTAAATATGTTTGTACAATGACCGACAAAGACGCATATGACTTCAGTCTTTTATGTTTTCCAATTTATGAAGACAAAAAGCAAGGAAAATGCATACTCAAGTTCACCCTTTTGTATAATAAGCTTAAAGAACTTAATCTTCAATATAGAAAAAAAACAGAACTTCTTGCAATATCGACTGCTGTATTTTATTAAAAACAAACAGGCATTACAGCACACGCCAGTAATATGCAATTCATTGATTTTCATTAGATGCTGACTTGTTATATTAATTGGTTTTCTTTTATTTAGATCATTGGGGTTTCACGCTTGAAAAATTTTACGTTTTTGCATGCAGGACCTACTATAGATATGATAGGGCCATTGAACTTGTTTGAAAATCGTACTGTGACTTACAATTGGTTACAATACCGTTTTTTTTCTCTAGTGAATAGTGTCTCATTGAAATGTATGACAAATCTCAGTATTTGTTTTTATCTTAAACTATTCGTATAAATAAACAATAAGGTATGCCACTTCGATTTCAAAATGCTTATGATATACTGAATTTGATAATTTTTAGTTCCGATTATTAAAATCTATTCAACCTAGTTGTATCTACTAGACATGTAGGTTAGAGTAGCTTGTTTGTGCTCATGTTGAATGCAATTGACGTCCACGTCATTTGAGATCTTGTAGATATTTGCCTCTATTGCAATCATACCACATCATTTTTTTTTATAAAAATAAATTTACTGTTGAAACCTCTCCGACATTTTGATATCTTGAGGATACGGTGAGTAAATATTTGCACACAGTGATTTAGTGTGTATCAGAATGCGTACATCTACGACAACTCTAATATTATAGTTACCATTTTATACTGTTTTTTACTTGTAGCAGCAACAAAACTATTAAAGTGACATCATTTTAATATTTTTGTTTTAAACAAATCATGAAACCTGTCTTCTCATCCCTCATCCGTTATTCCCCAATTCTATCGCATATACTAGTATTTCTTTTTTTTCTGGTGTTTTTCATGAATAACCTATGCACAACTGGGAAAATTTGCACGACTTGTAACTGGCAAAAATCACGGTGACCCATACTTATATATTTTAACAACAACAAAAAAGCAAGACAAAATTTCGATTTTGGCAAAGTATTATAGAATTCTGAAAAAGATAAACCGATACCTTTATATAACGATAAACCCGAATTGCAAACAATGATTTCTAACATAGGGTCGCCATCTTGTTTTCATTGGTAGCAAAAAGTAGTTTGTCAAGTTGGTCTATCTAAAAAATCATATCGACCAATCATATAAACGTATTCCCTTATTTGCAAATCATTTAATAATTATAGATGTGTAAAACCTTATTTGATTCATGGATCTAAAAAGAGAATTATTTAATCAAACTGAATGTGCACCCCTGCTTTAATGTTTCAACAACTGTTGCTAACGGCTTCGGTACTTTCTGTTTGAATATTTATAACGTAGTATTTGTAATGAATATCATACTCTAAGGATAAAAATATAGTTATCTCACCTTTTTATAATTACTCCCCGTCTTATCGAATATATTTTAGTGCACAGTGAATAAACATCGCCACCAAAGGGTTGTTTGTCTGGTTACGCGCTGATTATTTAATATCTTTAAATATATATATATATGTATATATATTATGTGTATTTGATATCATGAAAACGAACTACCCGACACATGATATTACAAAAGATGTGGGCCATCCATGACCAATGGGAACTTTAAATTGTATACCCTTATATTAAACTTACAAATGTAATCACATTTTAGCCAGAAATAACATAAGTCGTAGGTTATTAATTTTCCTACGCGTTGAGAACTTTACTGATAGGTGGAGTTTGACCATTTTGCAAGACAATTTGTTACGTGCGAGCCAGATGAACAAAAACTTGACACTGTTTCTCAAGGGAAAGCTGTTCAATCATGCGTTGAGAAACAGTTGATTATTTTTATGTCTACCTGTGCGAATTTCAAACGCGCAATTTTACACCAGTAATGAAAACCTTCTTTCATTTATGGGTAGACTTTACATAGATAAATTCAGCCGTATAAGAAAAGCAAAATGAGAATGTTAAATTTGATGTATGCCTTTTTGTGCTACTTTGTTACATTTGTTGTTTATGTAGTGATATTAAGATGATAACACAATATTGACTGTTGTACCCCTATTTTTGACACTTTTACTCTTTGAGTATGTTTGTTTTGTTCATGCATCGTTGACAATGTAATGGAATTTGATGCGACTGTCATACAAGTGAGAGGTTTAGCTAGCTATAAAACCAGGTTCAATCCACCATTTTCTACATTAGAAAATGCCTGTACCAAGTCAGGAATATGACAGTTGTTATCCATTCGTTTGATGTGTTTGGACTTTTGATTTTGCCTTTTGATTTTTGATTTTCCTTTTTGAATTTTCCTCGGAGTTCAGTATTTTTGTGTTTTTACTTTTTGGTTTATGAATGAATTGACAATTATTAATTGACCAAGTAAGCTTATAGTATTAAAATCTCTATCAAAACAGGGGAGGGGTTGTAGAAAAAACATGAAATAACAGAAGTTTTAATTCAATTTTAATTATTAAGCCTCTGTATTTTTTGTGTTCTTGTCGTTCATTTTTTCTATTATGTGCTTTGTCTATATGCCGTTTGGTGTTTCTTTGCTACAAATTTGTTTTTATAGTGATTAAGATTATAAACAATGATGACTGCTTTATCCCTATTGTGACATTTTTGCCTATTATGTCTGTCTGTTTAGCTCACAAATAGTTGTCAATGTAACGGAATTTGATGCGACTGTCATACAAGTGAGAAGTTTAGCTGGCTATAAAACAAGGTTTAACCCACCATTTTCGACATACTAAAATGCCTGTACCAAGTCAGGAATGTGACAGTTGTTATCTATTCGTTTGATGTGATTGAGTTTATGATTTTGCCATTTGATTAGGGACTTTCCGTTTTGAATTTCCTCGGAGTTCAGTATTGTTGCGATTTTACTTTTCACTGGGGACTGATTATATGACAATCTAAATGACAATTTCTTTGTCAAATATGCAGATAAGCCACAAATGTACCGATGTGAATGTCAATATGAAAATGACTATATCTGGGTAAATTATAAAGGTGTGGAACAGGTAAGTGCAAACATTGAAACCATATGTCTGTTTCTGTGAGATAATTTGGTAAAGGTTTATAATTTGTGATAACGAAATCCCTGATTGAATAGTTTACCAATTATACATTGCAATCATTCAAATCTACCACGTCACTACACAGACTCTATAAGTTTGATAAACGTGAGTCTCATATCCCTTTTCAATTATAATCAAATACCATTTGTTCAGTAAACTTTATAAAACACAGAAACGGAAAAGAATATCACAGTCCAAAAAAGGTAAATTACGAATAGGGAATTCGAAGTCTATAAATATATATATTTTCTTTAATACTTTTAGTCAGTAATCGTCGTTGCTAGCAAGCCCCTGGAATATATATTGCCAATTAAAAAAATATGGTTAAAGTGCCTAAATTCCAAATATATATTTTTAAATAATATCCTGTAGATTGAAAATTATCTATTGTCATGAATTTTCTCATAATTCCACCATTTACTTCTTTTGCTCATGCTTTTCAGTAAATAACTTATTATAACACGAGTTTGTGTTCTTTTTTTAGTGATTAAGATAATAACCCAATTTTGACTGCTGTATTTTTAACTTTTTTACCAATTATGTCTGTTTGTTGTGTTCACGCATCGTTGTCAATATAATGGAAATTAATGTGACTGACATAAAAGTGAGAGGTTTGGATAGCTATAAAACAAGGTTTAATCCACCATTTTCTACATACGAAAATGCCTGTACAAAGTCAGGAATATGACAGTTGTATCCATTTGTTTGGTGTGTTTGAATTTTTTATTTTGCCATTTGATTATGGACTGTGTAGAATTTTTATCAGATTTCAGTGATTTTAATTTTCACATAGAAAATAAGGAAAAACCGAGTCGATGGTGAGCAAACATTATACTTCTGACTCATTATTTGGCACAACTTTTTGGAATTTTGGGTCCTCAATGCTGTCAACTTTGTACTTGTTTGGCTTTATAACTATTTAAAACTCAGCGTCACTGATGAGTCTTATGAAGACGAAACGCGCGTCTGGGGTATTAAATTATAATCCTGATACCTTTGATAACTATCATTATTCAGTATTAGATTAAAGTTATTGTCATGCTTAATAATTGTACATGTATCTTATTATGGTTTATAGTTGTAGGTTGATGTTATTGTAAGGTCTTATAGTTCTCAGTACCAAAATATGACGAACAGACGAATAATAGTTCAATAATTAATGTAGTATATAGAATACCATAACAGAGATTACAAGCCCAATCGAAATGGTCGGTAAACTTAGTTTATATCATATCATAGTTCTGATTTTGTATTTCAAGCATGCTCATTGGTTGTCGTTTGTTGGTGTGGTTCATAAGTGTTTCTCTTTTTAAAATAAAATTATATATAGATTAGACCGTTGGTTTACCAATTTGAGTGGTTCTACACTTGTCATTTTGGGGCCATTTATAACTTGCTGTTCGATGTGAGTCAAGGCTCCGTGTTGAAGGCCATAACTTTAACTTTAACGGTTTACTTTAGCAAATTGTGACTTGGATGGGAAGTTGTCTTATTGGCACTCATACCACCTATTTTTATTTCTATTAAATCTATAAAAATGCACGAAAGCATCTTACTGACATCTGCAAGTATAAACAGGTATTCATTTGTTTGAAAACGGTTATTTGCTCACAGAAAATGACATTGCCTGCGCCATTTAATACAAATTACTAGTATAGAAAAGCTAAATAATTATAAAACAGTTTGAAAGTTTTTTTAAGTTTTTTTTTATGAGAATACCGGAAAAGCTGTTTCCGTTAATTATCAAACCGGGAACTAGAGTTGATGTAGCTACATGTAAATAAACTCATCATAGATACCCAGACTAAATTTTATATATACGCCAGACGCGCGTTTCGTCTACAAAAGACTCATCAGTGACGCTCGAATCAAAAAAAGTTACAAAAGCCAAATAAAGAACGAAGTTGAAGAGCATTGAGATCCAAAATTCATAAAAGTGTTGCCAAATACAGCTAAGGTAATCTATGCCTGAGGTAGAAAAGCCTTAGTATTTCAAAAAATTCAAAATTTTGTAAACAGTTAATTTATAGATATAACAATATCAATGATAATTCATGTCAGCACAAAAAGTGCTGACTACTGGGCTTGTGATACCCTCGGGGAATCCATACATTTTCTCCTTGTCGAACTGTTTGGATTATGTTAGCAGAAACACAAATATCCTCGTCGTCCGAATAACTGAATTTTTGTTGAAGTGTAGCTTTCCAATAACTTTGTCGTTTGCTCTTATCTGTACTTTGATATGATCACCCTGGACCTAATTGGAAAGTAAACGAGTAAACACCAGACACGGGTGATATAAAAAGAACAGGGTCATTATTGTATCCACCATAATCGTTAACAATGATGTGTTCGAATACTAGAACATTTCCGTTAATATTGATATCCAAATTTAATCCAATTGCATTCAATTGAACTGGCGGCCATGTGTAATCTGTAAAAATAAACAAAAAAATGACTTATAAAATCTCAGCTTTTTAAAATAGAATTATTTAATAAATACGTGATAAGAAAACAGTTTGTTTTTTCAATGTATAAAATGATTTCCGTGATCATTGGTACCTTAGCGAAAAATTAAATATAATAGCTACAATAAATCCACATTTTCATAAGATTTCTGGTTTTTGGTGGAAGTTGAAGCGTAAGTTAATATTTTGGAATTTTATGCGACTGTCATACAAGAGAGGGGTTTAGCTAGCTTTGAAACCAGGTTTAATCTATCATTTTCTACATAAGAAAATACCTGTACCAAGTAAGGAATATGACAGTTGTTATCCGTTCTTTTGATTGGTATGTTTGAGCTTTTGGGTTGCTGAGAGAAAAATCCATCAAGTCGAAATTCGAAACTTAAGCCATAAATGCAATTGCAGAGAAAACTAAACTATATTATTTTCAACCCAATAGATGGGACTGCTCCTAATCCTTAATATGTCTAAAGGCAATTAACAACTGTCCTTTTGTGCAGGCGACGTACGACTTGAGCCGTGCCTGTTGGAATTTTGCCATCTCTGCAAACAATATGACCACTGGAGGAAGAACTGTCTCGCCAGATTCTCTTCATAGTCCAACTATCGTTCATCCCACAGAACAAGCAACAAACAGTAGTTCAACAAATGATATTTTCATGATTTTTTTACACTTAGTTCAAAATCACTAACGTTTTGGTGAATTCTAAGATTTCTTATTTCAAGTACATTATTTTTAATAACTGAATTTCTAGTAAATGATATTTTCATGATTTTTTTTACACTTAGTTCAAAATCAGAAAAGTTTTAGTGAATTCTAAGATTTCTTATTTCAAATATATTATTTTTTAAAAACAGGATACTAGTAATAAAATTAACGGTACCAATTTTCTTGCACCAGATGCGCATTTCGACAATACATGTCTCTTCAGTGATGCTCGTGGCCAAAATATTTAAAAACCAAAGCTTATATAAAAGATGAAGAGCTATCCCAGTAAACAATCCAACGTTGACAGACAACGTAGTAAAATTACGTTGGTACAACGTAATTTTGTGAACTCCAAGGCACGTGCTGACAACCATCCGCACAACGTTGGCACAACGTAATTTGTGACGTAATTTATTACCATCATAAAACGTAGTAACAACGTCACAGCACAACTATAAATGTCCCTTGTCCTCATTTAATTGATAGAATCAATGCAATTCCATTGAAGAAGTATGTAAACAGGGTCTTTATTTTTTCTTTTGACCCGAATTAAGTTGTAAATTTTTCTATGTGGGAAAGATGGACAATTGTTGATATGTACTCTATTTCCAAACTGCCAGCTGTATATGAAATTGTCAAAAAGTTGTTTTTTGCAGGTTTCAGTGTGAAATGTATAAATATCTAGTTTTCCCAAAAATAGTTGCTTAAGGTTTATAAAGTCTTAAGTTTTTAACTTTTGCAATACTGAAGTACAAGAATTACACATTTTCTTTTAACAAATGCAACTTTTCTTTCTTTTAACACATAATACTTTTCAAAAAAAGAAAATTTTGTATGATGGCCAATAAGACAACCCTCTATCCTAAAATCAAATATTGATGATGTTAGCAATTATAGGTACATGTACAGCCTTCAACATGACATCTTGGTACGTGCTTCAAATTCTGAATGTTTAGTGTTTCAGTGGCCTAGAATACAGATTTCACTATGATGGTGGAAATTCTAGAATGAAGGTTTCACTTTGACGACGGAAAACCATTTTTAATGAATTATTCAGAAATACAACAAACTACCACATTTACCTTAATATTTACTGAAAATTCAATCAGCTGGATTCACTACACGATTACAAGCTAGGAAAATCGGCCCAAAATCTGACTGTCTAATTTATAAATATATATATTCTACACAATTCATACACACTTCTAAAAATATCCCAAATGAAGAAAATACCTGAAATTCAATTCAACTAACTATTGCTTTTTTCCATTGAACAACTAGAGATAGTATAAAAAAGAAGATGTGGTATGATTGCCAATGAGACAACTGTCCACAAGAGACCAAAATGATAGACCTATCCAACAGTTAAGACTTATTTTTTCTTACAATGTACATGTAGCTACATGAACCAATAAAAAAAATAATAGTTTGTTTCTGAATTTTTAATTTTTATTCCAAATTTTAGTCTTGTGTTGGTTGTATACATTGTACATGTCATTCCAAATGTTGGTTTTCTGCCCTCTAATCAGCTGGGCAATTTGCACAATTGTTTCTGCATACATGTAGTTGGTATTGGTAATGTTTTCTACTCTAGCTTAGTCAATATAGTACACTGGATATGTAGGATGGCTTGTTTCGAAGCTAAGACATTTTCACATATATGTGGTTAAATTTTCGGAATACGAAGTGCGATTTTTTTTCACACAACAATTTCTTTGAAAATTTAAAACTTTGAATACATTAAAACACTCCATAGTTTTTACATATTTATACTGTGATCCTCTACTTTCCAGATCAACACAAATGGTAAAGCTCAGTCACTTGTTAAAAATGAAACATGTTCAATATCACTACAGAGACAATTTTTGTTTACACACAACTTTTGTGTTCCTCATTTGATGGCGCATTAGTTCCTCATTTGGAGGCGCATTAGGAATATTGACCCAGCTGGTCTTGTGTTGGTTTCAGATCTCTGAAAAAAAAAATCATAAATTATAAAATACAAAAAAATAAATTGATCCCAACTTATGAATTACAGCAGTTCTTAAAAATTATCCTGTGTTTAAACATAATCAATATTTTTTCTATTGCTGGTCCTATAATAAACTGCAGATTCATAATTATGTTATGTTGTTACTGAGATGTTTGTATCTTTGCCAATTATACACATTTTGATGATGTATGTTAGAAATTTAACACAATTTCAACAGTATATAATTATTCATAACTTATGATTAACCTTCGTTCTTATTTAAAAAATAAATTTGTTGTTAAATTGAACATGTGTTAATAAAATTATGTCTGTCCCAGAAAATACTATGTCCGCCCCTAAGGGACAGCCCTAAGCCTTTAAAAAAAAAAAAAAATCCCAGCACCGACAGAATTAAAAATTAATAAGAACAACACTCCCTTTGCATTTTGGTATTTCATACACAACCACCCCCAAATAAAATTTAAGAAAAGAGCTTTCCCTGGGGGAGAGGGGACATAATATTTTCTGGAGCAACCAGTGGTTATTCTACAAATAATAATGAGTCCAAATAATTAATAAAGGAAGTTTGGTTTCACAATATTGTCATTTTTCAATTAATTTAAGATATGCAAAGGATTCTACCTTAATAAATTTAGCATGTACATCGATACAACAAGACCTCATAGCATATGCCAATGAACGCAATCTATAAAATCAACAAATTATAACTTGATATATAAAATTAATATAAGAAGAATGTGTCCATGAGCCACAAATGATCTTATCAAACTTAATTTAAAGGACATATCTAGAGAACAGTAAAGCAGATACTCTCCAAATTCAAACTCTGCGTTTTATGATAAGCGTTGTGTATTGGTTGTATAACATGTGGTTTAGGCAAACGTTAGATAACAAAATCCAATTTTGAGTTCAATGTACATGTATGTACGTACAGTACAAGAGTTAAACTATATCACTCAGTTAAGGAGGACAGAAAAAGAGCTGATCAACTGATGTTTACCTTTTTAAAATCTTGGTCCAAATTTTTGAGCTGGTGCATGCTTAACTGTTACATGGTTACTGCAATGATTTCCTCAACCTCAGACACTTTGGATCTGTGGATTTATATACAAGACTCTGGAAAAAAAATTAAAAATACGTTCAATTATCTTTTATATTCTTCTGTCTGTTTCATATAAAAGAAGATGTGGTATGATTGCCAATGAGACAACTCTTTATAAGAGACCAAAATGACACAGAAATTAACATTTATAGGAAACCGTACGGCCTTCAACAATGAGCAAAGCCCATACCGCATAGCCAGCTATGAAAGGCCCGAAATGACAATGTGAAACAATTCAAACGAGAAAATTCACTGCCTTATTTATATAAAAAAAAATGTTAGTCCAACAAATCTTTAGGAGAACAAAGTGACAAATTTAAATGCATTCCAAAATTCATATGTTTTATGATTGATTACAACATTGTTTCTGATCACATATTTAGTGATTGTACATGTAGCTCGTCATTGATAAACATGTAGATTTCATACTATAAATTGTACAGCAAAAAAGATGTCCCTATGTACTGTTTTTAACACCTGTAAACTGGGTTTTACCCTGAAAACAAGAAATTTTTACCCAACTTTCAAGGCTAGATCCTAGTCTAAATCATTATGACATTTTCAAGACTTGGAAGGCTGTTTTTTTATTTTATTCTGAGACGCCTTCCTACAACCACCTAATCCTATTACGACAACTGTGATGGCTATCTTAATTTTTTTCTGTGACGCCTATATTTTACAACATCTTTATTGGCACAATTGTCTATTTCCATGTCAGACCCAGTGATACAATGATTGATCGTTTGTTGCTCAACATCCAGTGGCAAATATTTCATGCATGTTAGCGACGACCCCCAGTGATATATGCAGCAGTATCATTAATAGGCCGAGTTTGTAATATGCCAAGTTTGAAATGTGCGGAGTTTGTAATTGACCCAGATATCTAAAGTGCTGAGATGTTTAGCTTCACATTTTCTGATATTGATAACATGGATAAGACTTTTATGCTTCAATGATTATCAAAAATTACAGAGCAAAAGACAATTGTAGCCTTAATATATAGGGATAGTAGCTCTTGTCACAGATAGAAAACAAGTACTTGTGGCTGTGCACCCCTCCCCCTTTTTTTTTACTTTCTACAGTTATTACTTATTTTTAATTGCATATATTTTCAGAAACAACACAAGTTAATCAAGCACTTTGATAAATGGATTCAAATAACACACATTATGGCTAAAATATCTTGTATCAGTGCAATATATAATGACAGTATAAGAAAAAGTATCATATTTCAACACGGTCACGTATAACATACTTGAAAGAGGCGCCCAACACGGTAACAGCTGTTTTATTTTCATCAATCAAACTTGTTTATATCATGGAGAACCTATTTGGTGTAATGTGCAATCATTATTTTACCTTTTTCTTTGTTCTGGAATCTGGATCAAGCTAAATTTCCACTGCAAATTCCTCACTGTTTTCAAAAATCAAGCGGCAAAAGTGCGCATGCTCAGACTTATCATAGTATGCAGCGGTACAGTACAGACTAAAGTAAAGTAAAGTAAAGGTAAAACCCGAGTACTGCTGAACGTTAAACTAATCAAATCGTGAAAAACGATTATGAAATCCAAGTGATAAATGATGACAAAATTTTAATGATATATTAAACAATAAATATTCATATAAAATACATATATTAGAACATTAAAAGATTTGTAATATTTTCTTTGACATCTTGATGCAAATTATGTCTGCGGGAAAAAAGGGGGAGGTTTTTTTTTTAAATCGAAAAAATCGTAAATATATTCTAGTGAAGGTGAATGATCGATATATCCAGGAATACTCATTATGACATACCCCAAAAATTCGTCCCATAAAACCAGATTTTTACAATGTATTCACTACGTTCTTGTAATGTCGATACGACGTAACAAAATGTTACGTCGGATTATGACAGTTTTAAGCACGTTGTCACAACGTAATAAAATGTTACGTCCTGACAAGGTACTAAATTTACGTGAATCCGACGTAATTTTATAACGTCGTCTGTACGTCTGCATCCAACGTTGGATTTTTACGTTCCCACAACGTTGGTACGACGTAAACTCACGACATGACGTTCAGACGACCATTAACCGATGTCGGGAGTACGTCGTGTGTTTACTGGGGTAATCAAAAAGGTCCAAGATACATATGATCATGAATTGCTAGATATAATATATTTTCATGTATAAAATTTGTGTAGCAAAAGTTGACAATATATCTGAACACGTGGTAATAAACCAAAACAGCATGCTTTGTGAAAATGTACAGAATTTTGTCTCAAAACGCATTTATACACACTTTATCACTTAATCAAATGAATTTCCATTTACATGTCGAAATTTACCACATATAATTTTTAACTTAAGTTTAAGTTGTTCGTGAGTATCAATAAAACGTATAAATTAATCCGCACAATTGATCAACCAGCTTCAACGGTTTTCATCAATAAGGTTAAAGGTCAATGATCATAAAGTTTTAATATTTAGAAACAAAACCGGACAAAACTGTACACTTTCCGTAATCATGAAACAATATAGTTTGTAAAATGTTTGTAATAACCATGAACTGTAAAACTAACAAACTATCTATAAATATGAATTCACTGCATAAATTCCCTGGTTATCCAGTGACTAATTCACAAGGATACTCGGCCAACTGCTGTAGGTCGAGTAATTTGTAACAACAGCAAAGAAAAGTGCAATAAAGATATAATTTAAAAAAAAAAAAAAAAAAAAAAAAATTCAACAGTCGTGAAATCTGACTTTTCTACATTTACTAAGAAACTAACACTAATCAACGAATTATTATAAATGTTTAATCAAAATGATAATACTTGGATTTTAATTCAAATTTAAACAGAAAAATATCCTTTGGAATATCTATAGGACTACTATCTCCAATTTCAACTTTAAATGTATGTTGTGACATGTTTGTTTACTATACTAAGGTTTTAGATAAGTTTTCTCGTTTCCTTTATTTTCCGCTGCAACTTTTACAAGTTTATATTACTACCCAAGGAACTTTATAAGCACTACCCTTGGTTTAAAACTGAATAAATCTAAAACAGAAGGTATATGGTTGGGTAGACTTAAACATTGTAAAGAAAAAATTGAAAATATACACTGGAGCAAGGAACCAATTAAAAGTCTAGGTGTTTACTTTGGATTAAATAAAAGTGAATGTGACAAATTAAATATTGCAAAAACAATGAAACAGTCAAAAAAATTAATATTTGATAGGGAAAAAAGAAATTTAACAATGATAGGTCGAATAACAGTTGTTAAGTCGCTTATTTTATCTAATCTTACTTTTTTTAGCTTCGGTTGTTTCAATACCCCAAATGTACATAAAAGATTTTAAAAAACTCATATACAATTTTATATTGAATAATAAACAAGAAAAGGTAAAACGTTCAACACTTACCAAAGATTACACAAATGGAGGTCTAAAAATGACAGACATTGATTACTTTTTGAATGCATTACAAATTTCATGTGTCAATCGATTAACCGCAAAAGAATTTGCTAATTGGAAAGTCATTCCAACATATTATTTCAATAAATTTGGTAAAAACAACCTTATATTTCATATGATGCCTGACAACATAAAATCATTACCTAATTTAAGTAATATACTACCCTCATTTTACTTGAACATGTTAAAGAGCTGGTACGAAGCAAATAATACACTAACAAGTAATACACCTATCATAAATTTTAGAAATATTAGGCAGCAAATGTTGTGGGATAATAAAAACATAAAATTTAAAGGAAAATGTTTAGTTAAACGGTACTTGTCTATCCCAAATTCATATAATTATTTGGTTTTGATGTTATATTTGTTATTCTCGTGGGATTTTGTCTGATGCTTGGTCCGTTTCTGTGTGTGTTAGTTACATTGTAGTGTTGTGTCGTTGTTCTCCTCTTATATTTATGCGTTTCCCTCAGTTTTAGTTTGTTACCCCGATTTGTTTTTTGTCCATGGATTTATGAGTTTGAACAGCGGTATACTACTGTTGCCTTTATTTAGTTTACCTAAATTGGATAAAAGATGGTATTATTTTCATTAATGATATAATTGATCAAAAAGGTCACATATCACAAAAAGTTATATTGGAGAAACTAACCTCAAAAACTAATTGGATCTCCGAACTTTTAAAATTGAAAAATTGTATTCCAAAAGAATGGGTTAGTGCATTAAAATCTGACAAATCTTTGAAAACTTCTATAAAAACAAAATTAAACCTGTCCTTGACTGTTAACAAAAAATCAAAATTAATTGAAAATATGTCATCCAAAGATATATATAACCATTTAAATAACAAAAATGATGAGAGACTACTAGGATTTTCCAAATGGAAAAACATCGTCAATCTAGAATTAATCACTCCAATAAATAATGTGCTTCAATTTACTTTTACCTATTTAATAAATAACAAATATAAAATGTTAAGATGGAAATTACTCTATTACATCCTCCCATGTAAACAATTATTACTACAATGGCACATACAAGAAACAAGTATGTGTGACTTGTGTAACTTGACTGAAGATTACGAACACTTTTTTCTCAAATGTCAATTTTTTCATGAATTTTGGAAGAAAATATATGTACTTGTAAGCAAAATCAAAATTGGGTCACATATTTTTAATTTCAAAACTTTAGTACTGGGCTATAAAATACATGATCCTATGTATAATGATATAAATCTCTTCCTAACTGTCTTAATATATTCAGTTCATAAAAGTACTCATATATCAAATTATAAACAAAAAGGCATAGACGCTTATGCAGTTTTTAGAAATGAATTTTTAAACACATACGAAATTAACAAATATATTAATGTTAAAAACAGCAAATTTTAAAATGATGTAAAAAGATACATATGATCATGAATTGCTAGATATAATATATTTTCATGTATAAAATTTGTGTAGCAAAGTTGACAATATATCTGAACACGTGGTAATAAACCAAAACAGCATGCTTCGTGAAAATGTACAGAATTTTGTCTCAAAACCCATTTATACACACTTTATCACTTAATCAAATGAATTTCCATTTACATGTCGAAACTTACCACATATAATTTTTAACTTAAGTTTAAGTTGTTCGTGAGTATCAATAAAACGTATAAATTAATCCGCACAATTGATCAACCAGCTTCAACGGTTTTCATCAATAAGGTTAAAGGTCAATGATCATAAAGTTTTAATATTTAGAAACAAAACCGGACAAAACTGTACACTTTCCGTAATCATGAAACAACATAGTTTGTAAAATGTTTGTAATAACCATGAACTGTAAAACTAACAAACTATCTATAAATATGAATTCACTGCATAAATTCCCTGGTTATCCAGTGACTAATTCACAAGGATACTCGGTCAACTGCTGTAGGTCGAGTAATTTGTAACAACAGCAAAGAAAAGTGCAATAAAGATATTATTCAAAAAAAAAAAAAAAAAAAAACAGTCGTGAAATCTGACTTTTCTACATTTACTAAGAAACTAACACTAATCAACGAATTATTATAAATGTTTAATCAAAATGATAATACTTGGATAGTCAGGTACATGTATTATATGGAATTCCTCTGAAATATCAATATCAACCCCTGACAGGAGAATATCGGACTTGATTTTGTAAATAGTATCAATGTATGTTGAAACTTATTCCCATTATCACTCCGAAACAACTAGCGTAAAGCAGCATGAGGTAATATGTTATCACTACAACATTCTCAGTCGGTTTTTACAGAACTAGAATTCTGGAAACACTACTAAATAAGGTAGTACTAAACAGCATTTATTAAACTGATATTGCCCATTTTTTTTTAATGTGCTTACATTCTTCACACTTTTTGTATTTTCTTGTAATATATATGCATATATGTAGCTTTATAGCTTGCTGTTCGGTGTGAGCCAAGGCTCCGTTTTAAAGACCGTACTTTAAAATTGAGTATGGGAATGGGAAATGTGTCAAAGCGACAACAACCCGACCATAGAGCAGACAACAGCCGAAGGTCACCAATGGGTCTTCAATGTAGCGAGAAACTCCCGCACACGGAGGTTATTTAACCTATAATGGTTTACTTTTATAAAGTGTGACGTGGATGAAGAGTTGTCTCATTGGCACTCATACCACATATTTTTATATCTATATCATTCCTTCCACTGGTTTTCTTAAAAAAGACATATTTATGTATTTTCTAGGGTCCTATGTTAAACTAAGTCCCTCTCTGGTGGCCATCTTGGATGATAGAACAGCTACAAAGTAGCAACACTTTATCAGCAGCTCATAGGGAATATTCATGCAATGTTTGGTTTGCTTCCATTCAGTGGTTCTCTAGAAGATGTTCAAAATGTAAAAAAAATACCGACGGACACAAATTGATGAGAAAAGATCACTTGACCTTATAAGACAGGTGAGCAAAAATAAAGAATAGCAAAAAACGAACTCCTTTTGGAACCCCTGGTTCCAACTATTAGAATAATTATACAAGTAAATTTTTACGTAATAAAAATATCTTCAACACAATACCAAAAAAAATATAACAGCATACAATTTTTAACAGTTAAAGTTCTTTTTTCAGTTAACACGAGCACTGAAGTCGACAATTGTGTATTACTGCATGCAATGTTTGGATGGTAACTACTGTTACACAATTGTATAGATTATCCCTAATTAGGAGAATCAGAAGTAACTAGATGCTTCTAACAGCCTAAGTTAGTCGCTCTACTGATGTTTTGGTAAATATGTTAAATAAGGTCAAAATCATAATTAATAGCTATAGAATAAGATACCGTTTTAATGAGTGAGGCAAAGTTTTGATTAATTTGGCCCATTTGTTAAATTATAAGCAGGTCATCCCTTTGTATTCTTTCAATAGTCACTGAAGACCCTTTATTCAAGTTGTGACCATTTGAAATTGTTTTTTTTTACAATTTTCCCCTTAGACTTCTACATGTATCGCCTATATTTAGCCATATAAGCCATGTTGGTTGGATATATTTTAAATCAAGATACCCTATTGAAAATTGTGACTAAGATCAACTCTATTTGGACCAGTAGATTAAGTGGAGAAGATTGTTGTAAAAGATTATAAAAATTGACGAAAATGAGACTATAAAGGGCAATAACTCCTTAACTGACAATTTTGGTCATGTTGACTTATTTGTAGATCGTACTTTGCTGAATATCATTGCTGTTTACAGTTTATCTCTATCTATAATATTATTAAAGATATTAACAAAAAACTGCACAATTAACTCCGATTTACCAATTCAGAGACAGCAACGCAACAACGGGTTGTCTGGTTCGTCTAAAAATGTCAGGGCAGATATATCTAAACCTAAATAACATTTTTGCCAATTGTCAGATTTACTCTAGATGCTTTAGTTTCAGATGTAATCTTTGTAATGAAACTGTAAATCGAGCGCTTTGCATTTTCGTCAATTTTGACAAAATCTAATCTTTTTTTGCGTAAAAAAATGAAAACTACATTTGCGCCATTTTAGAGGTAACTTAAAAAAAATCATTGGTACATCGTGAATAAGATGATTGTTTGTTGGGGTCGTATATACAATAGAGCAGTGCATTGTATAGTGTTTTCATAATGGTTACGATGACTGATTTCGAAGGAAATTGTTTTATTAAGTCTCTTTTGAATAAAACTATAATATTTTCCTTTTTAACTGTATTATTGGCGCAAATTAAATGTTTTATTTTGACGCAAATGAAATAAAGTTTATGTCGCTAATGAAATATTATTTTGGATCAAATGCAATGCCAATTTGCGCAAAAGCAAATCACCGCCGTAAAACAACATTAAAGCTTGTTAGCATAATTGCACATACCTTTGCGTATGTCAATAATCTAAGGGATGTTCTTTTATTCCAATCTTGATTTTGTTCAAAATAGTTTCATATTTTTCTATGTGCAATGTTACATATTTCTAAATTAAATCAACATTTTCAATTAATTGGTTTGTAAAAAAATTGTTTTTTGTAAGAACATTGGTTCATTCCTCCTATTCACACTTTTTATAAATCTGCTAAGAAAAGTTAAAACTTCATGCTGGAATAGGAAGAAAACTTGTGCAAACAAAGGATTAAACTGTATAAACATTTTTTAATCGAGATGATGTGTAGTCCACGAACCTTTTGTTGTGTAATAGTCCTATCAGTATTTTGTTGCATAGTCTGCAAAGAGCCAGTTTTCCTAGCAAAGTAGATGGTCGATGTTCTAGGAAATTTTGTAGGCATCTATCAGTTGTTGAACTATATCTTAATCAAATGAACAAATTGCACTCGATATATATAACCTATGTTACTGCACCGACGTCTTTCATCAACGCTAAAGACGAAAAATAAAAAGCTCAGATGATGTTGACAAATGCAAGTATATGACTAGCACTAAAACATTAAGGGCAAAACAAATCCTTACCGAAGAACTTGCCAACACTTTATCAGACAAATTACATATAATACCTGAGCGCATTGTATGCAGGAAATTGACAATACGAGGAATACGAAGAATAACTTTAATAATGTCAGTTGAAGCACTTACTTCCGGGTCATTCGTCATTCGTTCCCTATGTAAAGATCGTAACCATCAACAGTTGAACTGAAGTAAAGACATAGTTTGTGTGAGGGTAATATTTATTTAGAGTAACGTTCTTAACATTAATAAGCTCGGAGAAAATACTGAGATAAAAACAAATTTTAGAACCTAAGAACTCTGTCGGCATAGCTTTTGATTTATCGGTTTGCAGTTATTTACAACTTGCAATGTAACAAACGTATTTGCAACATAAAAGTAATTGAATGTGTCATTCATACACCAGTATATGAATTTAAAGTGGTTCTGCAGAAAGAATTGTTAACCAAAATTGATGCATTGTGTACCAGTGATAGGTATGGTTAACAACAGATAATTACAGCACTTTGAAATGAAACAAAATATGCACACGAACATTTTAACAGCGATTTAGTCAGATTGCTGCAGCACATTAAAAACCTTTTTAAATGTATGATTTAAATTCGCGGAAACTGTTTGCCGATTTGGTTGAAAACAAATACAAGTTATGGACCATTAAGTCATATTGAATTTATTCTTTTATGGTTAGTTAACATTTCAAGGTATCTAGTAAAAACATAACAAATTTGCTATATTGAAAGTGATTTTCAATATTAATTTTTCATCAGCAACTCCTAGAATCAAACGTATACAAAACTAATGATTCACGAATTCATGCAACGATATAAGATAATAGAAGAAAACAACTTACAAACTATATATTGGGTTATATGACGAATGAAGTAGCAACAAACGTGTCTGAACAAATAACAAAATTTTATCTAGAAAGACTTTTTTTTCAAATTTAGCAAAGAACATTATTTATATTTCATGAAAACTAAAACAAAATTGTAGACAAATACTATTAAAATTACGTGTGATATAAGATAAACAAACGTTTTCTACATTCTACATGAATATTGAATCAATATAGAAAATGCTTAGTCAACAAGAAAGAACTATAGTCCTGTTCTGTCTTATGAACGTCATGGTAAAACAGAACTTATATAACAAACCTGTATACTGGCACCTACATGTATGTCTAATGTTGTAGCAACATTCGTTTTCGTACATTAACAAATTTGTCACTAGAAGTCGTTTTTCAAGATTGAAAAACTATATTTTTATATTTTATGAAATTAATACAATATTGAGGAAAATGTTAGGAAAATTTGAGATAATAATACTATTCAAATTACAAGGTAAAATATGAACAAATTGTTTCTACATTCTAGATGAAGTTTATTGACATAACTTCATGGATGAAACCACAATTCTACAAATTTATTAATCTCTATTGAATGTAGACTTATTTTTGGGTTGACACTCATGTTTACTCTTTACAATGAATCGGCTAGTTTTATATATTGAGTTAATGGATAATGGTAAGTGCCTAGCTGGCATTATTGTTTATCATTACTTGGATTCACAGCATTTTTAATAAAAAGAACATGTCAGGAATATTTGAGATACATTCACACTATAATTGCGTTTAGAAGATGAAAAGTATTTTATCGTACATAAAGTTTAAATGTACCAAAATCACTAAAATGTATCGAGATGGAAAAAAATATTCTTCATGGAACATTATTAAGTTCAATAAAAACCCATGATCGTAAATAAATAAAAACGATAAAATGAAATCATGACAAAACACTTCAAATTAAATTTAAAGTATGAACAACACAAGTCAGACACAGAAGGTGAACTTTAGAGCTTCGGAAGGGTAAGTATTTCGTCTCCATTAGTGACAATTGTCGTGTATTATCACGTGTATCTTTGTTGGCATCTTATAATGTTTAATGTCATACTACATATGACAAATGATTTTTTTTATAGACGTTGTTTAGGCGTTTAACAAAATCACAAACAGATAGAAGCAACAGGTAAATATCGTCAACAGGTTTATAAAGACAAAACCGGTTTATTGAGACAACAGGGCAATACCGACAACAGGAACATAGAGACAACATGTAAATAGAGACAACATGTCAATAGAGTCAACAGGTAGTAATTACTAGAAAAAAACATGTCAATATGGATAACATGTCTAAAGAGGTAGCCGCCTAAAAGAGATCAGAGATTAAAAAAGACAACAGGTCAATATAAACAATAGGTCAATCGAGAAAACATACCATTAGAGACATCACGGCAATATAGACAACAAGGCGATAGAACCAGTAAAGGCAACAGGATAATATCGACATAAAAATAGACAACAGGTCAGTCGAGACAACAGACCAATATAGACAATAGTTTAAATAGGTGAAATATTTCAAAAATGGAATACTCTGAGTGGATTATGTTCAAAAACACATTTTATGAGAAAATTGCTTTCTATTAGTACTCTACCATGAATACAAGAAGACAGAGCAAGCTGTGTTCTGGGGTGTTTTTCTCACCTTTTCTCCTTATTTCTTTGCTATAATTGAAAATTTTTCCCTAAGTAATGCTTTAATAAATAAATAGTTATAAATAAATTCGATTATTTTTGAAGCAGTGACAACAAATTATTCACTAAAAGGGAAGCTTTTTATGTCCCTCTATGGCAAGTGGCGTATATTTGATTTTTACGTAAGGACTTATTGAAACCTCCTTGTACACTTTTATATGGATAAGTTGTTCGGCTTGAACACTTCACTTCTCATTGATTTGAACATTTCTATTATATAAGAGAGAAAGCTACCTCAAAATTTGTATTCATTGGCCTAAAAAGATGAAATTTTGAGGAAATGAGAGCTAAAAAAGGACAAAACGAGACCTTATATTGAAGACAAAGAGGTCCATTAGTGGTATTTATCATCATAAAGTAATCTTTTGCACCATATTCAAATGTACGTCGGCAGATGAGAAAGACATTTGATTATCTTTTTGACACAACTATATTCTATCATGATGCGGCAGTTGATTTGGATTTTTCGACGAAATTTGTTCAAATCGCTGAAGAGGTCGACTTAAATTTTACCAGATTTTCCTTAAAATGTTTATTTGAATCTGACAAAACGTGTCAGTAACACTTACAATAAGCAGTATGTCAAAGGAAAACGATTACATTAAGATTATTCAACATAAAAAGTCTTCTATATCATCATTTATGTGTAATACCAACAAATCATAGTACGTTACATCCGGTTGCATACAAATAGGGTCGAAAAAGAAGTATTCCCTCGAGAAATGACAGTTGTAGAAAATTAGTCCTACAAATCATTGCATAAAATATATTTTGGTCATGAAAATATATTGACATCATATTTCTCAGTTTGAGGACGTATTTTACAAAAATAATCGGCATTACCATGGAAACTAACTGTGATCCTCTTCACATAAAGCCGACTTCATAGAGGAAATTCATAGGAAGAAAGCATAGAAGTTTATCAGTATCTTTCAACTTCAAATTCCGCTATAATGTTCTCTCACTAAATAATCTAAAAATTTGGAGACCAGGTGAAACACATCTATCCCATCGAACTTGAGATACATGATACAACAATTAAGTTAGCCTGATATCTTAACTTACATATACAATTTAACAATAAAGGTTGTTTGAAAACAAAACTTTAAGACATAAAGATGATTCCAGCTTTGCATTTTATGCAGCCACATTCCAACAGCGCCTGCATGCGGGGTATATATCTCCAAGTGGATACGATATTCCGTGGCTTGTATTTTCCATCAAGATTTCCTTGATAGAGGGTTGCCGCTCACAAGGAAGCTTTTCAACCAAGATTTCAACGTTATGAAGTTTAAGTTGTCCCTTCGTAAATTTTATGGTCGCTATCACGGGTTGGTTGGCCGGTATGTAATATACGTTTGACAGATGACAATGGATATGTTCCAATTGTCGTTACTACAATTCCGTCCCCTCTTTCCCCAAAATATGATCCACAGATTTTCTTTGAATCTTTAAATATTTTGTTTTGCTATGTTTTTGCGTATAAATGTTTTTCACAAGGATTTTTTTTGTGTAAAATATTTGAGTTATCATTCTTTATGCACTCATAAAATGTATAACTAATTTATATGATACTGCAGAAATGCGCAGAAAGTGCGAACATTCTACGATGTTATTTATAATTGATTGACATATTGGACTATGGGAGGAAGGATAATTACTCATATTTTTGACCCCAGTGTCTCTCATTCTTATTCTGAAAGAGAGTCATGTATTTCTTTTTCTTCCTTTGTGTTTCTTTCCTTTTTTGCTAATAAGGGATTGGGATGTTTTGGAAGTTTTGTTGAATAATTTGTATACAACGATGTGATGTATATAGTATTTAAATTAAGTGTATGCTGACTTCATAATATATTTTCTACTGCAGTTTGGTTGCTACCTCACGAAAACAGCGCCTGCGTACGGAGTATATATTTTCAAGTTGATACGATATTACGTGGCTTGTATTTTCCATCATGATTTCCTTGATAGGGAGTTGCCGCTAACAAGGAAGATTTTTAATCAAGATTTCAAAGTGATGAAGTTTAAGTTGTCTCTTCGTAAATTTTACGGTCGCTATCACGGGTTGGTTGTCCGCTTTGGCATATCCGTTTGACGGATGACAATGGATATGTTCCAATTGTCGTTACTACAATTCCGTCCCCTTTCTCCAAAAATATGATCCACAGATTTTCTTTGAATCTTTAAATGTTTTGTTTTCTTATGTATTTGCGTATATTTGTTTTTCACAAGGATCCTTTTTATAAAGGATTTGAGTTATCATTCTTTACGCACTAATAAAATGTTTAACTAATTGAGATAACATTCTATACGATGTTATTGGTAATTGATTGACTTGCCTCATCTTCCAGAAGTGACTTATTGGACTCTGGGAGGTAAATACTCATATGTTATGACCTATGGGACTTTCATTTTTACTATGAAAGAGGGTCATGTATTTCTTTTTCATCTTTTTTCTTTCCTTTATTTGCTATTCAAGGAATTTGAGATGTGTTTGAAACGTTTTTGGTATTCTGTTGTACTATTTGTATACAACGATGTGATGCATAGTTTTTAAATTAATCGTATGCCGACTTCATGATATATATTTTTACTCCGAAAGGGTAAGCAGATCCTGCTCTTCATCTGTCACTCGTCGTGCTGCTCATGCTAGGACACCATGCTTCCTCACACTATCAAATGTCCGTACAACCATACAGACCAAAATTTATTTTGAATATAAAGCTCGTCTCACAACAAACTTTTGTACTAAGCTTAAAGTTTATGTAACAACTTTATGATAACAAAATTAACAATATTATATCTATATAGACTAATAGGTCGTTAGTTTTCCCGTTTGAACGGTTTTTAGGGTCCTTTATAGCTTATTGCTCAGTAAGAGCCAAGGCTCCAAGTAGAAAACCGTATTTTGACCTATAATGGTTTTTCTATCATAAATTGTGACTATGATGGAGTGTTGTCTCATTGGCACTCATACCACATCTTCCTATTTCTATAAGTATTAAATTGATGTTCCAGTCCAACAATATCATGGTTAACTTCCTTGACCAAATTCGTTAACCGAAAACATGGCGATTACTTTTATCAAACACACGTACAGATGTACGGACGGACGCACAAACAAGAAATCACGCCTTGTCTACTGAATATACAGCAGAAGCACATGTCTCTGATAGAAAAATATACCTGCATACTTTTATATAATGTTATATTAAAATATATAAGTATTTTTCAGATACAAGTGCCTGTGACATATAACATATATATTGAATCGTCATCAAATAGTAGTAATTAAGCGGTTCTGTTTCAGATGTTTCACTCGATGAGCCCTATGATGTCTATTTGATAGTTGTATACATCCCAGAACAGATAACTAAAATTAATTTTACATTTCTTCCGTTTCCGTAACTGGTGATTTTCAAAGTATTAATAAAACTCAGTGTGACAGAATCATACATTGATTCCATATTAAATGAAATGATGGCGTAGGTGGACGGTAAACATTTTCTTCATCCAATGCGTCTGAAACAGATCTACTTCGTGACACCATGGATAATCTTGTATTGACCTATTGAGTGTGAATCAATATCTAAATTAACCTTTGCTTTAACTTGCTTACAGATCGGTATTTATGTTTGCGCATGCTCGAACAATGACGACGTCGTGAATCAAAAGTATTTGAAAAACAATACCACGTGAATTGTTTATAAAAATCATCAATAAGTAAAGATATAATAGAAATGTGAAAAAATACTTAGAAAAAGGAATCTTGTAAAATCATGGGATGTTTTGAATCTAAAGGACGTAAAATATTTGACTTTAAGAAAAAGTCTTTCAAAAATGAACAAAATGGAAATATACCACCTAGTTTAACGGAAAAAGAGAAAGTTATTTTAGTGACATCTTGGCAAAGATTAAAAACTGATGTGGAGAAAGTGGGAGTAGTTACGTTCATGAAGTAAGTTTTGTTTGTTTGTATCTTAATGTTTAGTATGAGGACTCTCATTTTTTATCATCATTATTTTTTATTATTATTATTGCTAACTATTATTAATTAAAATGATAACACTCATTTTATATTATAATATTTTTCTTATTATTATTGCTATTATTGCTATCTTTACTATTCTAAAGTATATGTGTTGATGGAATAGCCACACAAGGTTCATCTTGGTTGTTACAAGATTAAAACTACATTTAGAATATGAAATGATAAGATATTATTATTATTTTTTTTTTTTACAATTTTTATTGTTTTATGATAGTTTTATTTTTTTGAATATCCGAGTTATAAAAATCTTTGAATTGGTCATGTATATTGCTATGATAGCAGAACGTAGCTATAATAATAAAAAATTAGTCCGATGCGCTTTTCTGGATTTACTTTCATCATGGATTATTTGAAAGCTAGCCAAGGATGTTTACATGTAAGAACCAAAAAGGACGTGAACAATTCGTCTTAGGTCAACACGTGCCTGTTAGAGTTGAAATCTTTGTTTATTTATAATTTTCAAATTTATAAATGAAAGGTTTGTAATAAATCACGTCAGTACAATATTAAAGCAATGTTTTTTTACTTATATTATAAGATAAAGTTATTATTAGATTGCTACACTAAGATAAAATGGGCCTATTCAAGAGCAGGTATATGTTGACAAATATAAAATGATTTCCCTAATGAAACACAAAACAAATCTCTTTTTTTGGTTGTGTAAACTTTTGGAGTATGTTCATGAAGGGGTATATATTGACCATACTTTAATATCAGTTTTATTCACACCGAAATACTACACATTTCACATAGAAATACTTGTGATGTAATACAAAATAACTTGTTTTTGGCACATAGCATTAAAAATGAGGAAGCAATGACCCCGAAGTATGCATTATTTGTGTAATAACGTCAGTTTTATTCATTTTTTTAATAATTCAGAATAGATTTTCTAGCTATAGTTTTTTTTTGTCTAGGCATTCAAAACTATCATTTTAAAATGTTGACAACAGTCCATTTTGAATATTAGGTTGCGGCCAAAGCTGTCCCCAAGTATTAAGGTCCGAAGAGTGCAAAAAAAATCTGCGTATTTTGACAATATACAAAAATGTGCTGACTTTGAAAATCTACAATGTACTGTGACGAAGTGATATGTTCAACCTCGTTTTTAGTTAAGCGAAAACAGATGCAAAGTATGGTCATTTAAAATTTTAATGATAAAGTTGAAATGCAAGGCCACGTTGGGCATTAATGGAAACTTGTCCTTTGATACTGCTTATACAATGTATGGGAAAACAGAAATGTGTGTGGCATACCTAACCTGTTGCTTTTTAAATTTTACTCAGATAATTCACTGCACTCGTTGTACAATCATGTTGACCTTTCTATGCCAATATACAGAATAGTTATCAAAAGTACCAGGATTATAATTTAGTACGCCAGACCGCGTTTCGTCTACATAAGACTCATCAGTTACGCTCATATCAAAATAGTTATAAAGCCAAACAAGTACAAAGTTGAAGAGCATTGAGGATCCAAAATTCCAAAAAGTTGTGCCAAATACGGCTAAGGTAACCCCTGGAACAAGAAAATCCTTAGTTTTTCGAAAAATTCAAAGTATTGTAAACAGGAAATTTATAAAAATGACCACATAATTGATATTGCTGACTACTGAGCTGGTGATACCCTCGGGGACGAAACGTCCACCAGCAGTGGCATCGACCCAGTGGTGTAAATAGTTATCAGAAAATCGAGAAAGTTATGATTCCTTTCATGAAATGCACCTTTATCTTGTTTTGTTATTCAAAAAGACATTAAAACATTTTACAAATGAGTAACAAGCATCCATATGATTTTTCCTCATCAGAGACGGTTTAAAGCCTCCTAATAATTAGTCTTAAATGCATTTTATGTTAGAATCAGTAGGTGATAATTGATTACTGGTAGTAAATTGCTAACACGAGATCGCTCTTATATATTTTTTCTTCACATCAGGCTGTCTATGAGCACTTTAACAATAAATTGCATGTTGTCAATCAATCAGCAAAATGAACCCTACAAGAATATAAAATCACACTGTAGGCAACGTGTACGATATTTTTTTTTTATAAGTTTTCATTTTTAGTAAAAAAAAAAAGAAAAAAAAAGAAAAAAAGAAAACATACATTTCATGCATCCGGAACACTTTTCTGCATTTACCTTCATAAGGAACGCCTAAGGACGAATATTTGAAAGTCACGGATGTATGAGAATCGAAACATTTTTTTAAGAGCTATATCATCGAAAGGGACATAACAAGAATAGACAATTTCATTATAATTGATTGATTATTAAATTTCCCGTCCAATTTATTATTCGATGCTAACGTCATTTATTGCATTTGTTAGATAACAATAGTATTTAAAATATGATATATGTACACTTCTGTGGATGTTTTACCCAAAAAACTAAAATTATAAATCTGACATACAGAAATGGGTTTGGAAATCATGTAGTCAACGGAAAGTATTAGAAATGTTTAACTGAAAGACACAAGTGTATGATAGGCATTAAAATACGTCAAAAGTAAGATGAGGAGCTAGAACACTTGTTACCAGAAATGGTGTATCTTCTATTCGACCAGTCAAGCTTTTTCTGTATTTGTCCATTCGCCGACAAACTATACCAGCGGGTTAACACCACGAGAAGAGCATATGCCGACTAGACCTTATTCTTGTAATCACACGGTGACAATACCCAATGCTTATTGTACACAATAACCATTAAATTCAGGTTTTTTTTCATGTAAAGCTTTGATTTTAAACATATTTTATACATTGAGATATGAAAAGGATGGAGCAACAGGCACAGCCTATTAACACTCTCTCCATAATACATGAACAAGGTATATTTCAATTATAACAACTGTATTTAAAATAATGCAAAATAGTGGAACATGCATGCTACTTGTGAGCACACACGATCAAATATATTTTAACAGTGTATCTTACTAATATATTTAAATATATAGAAAATTGATCATCAGTTATTTAAAGTACATTGAAACATGCAAATATCCTTTATAAGTCATTAGAAATATATATATGGCTTGAAAGAGACACTAAGCTTGCTTAGTGGAATAAATGAATTAATGTTGGAGTGTAGAAAAAAATAAAAAAATAAAACTAAATGAAACAAAAATTCAGTAAGTTTCAAACAAAACGTTGAGTGTCTGAACAGATTTAAAAATAGCAATATTCATATCATATGAAAACAATCTGTTTCCAAAAAGCAGTAATTCAATATTTATGTCAACATTATAAACAATGGAGTAAATGGAATCAAGGAGGATCTGTCTTACATCATTATACTTAAAGCAAATAAAAAAGAAATGTAAAGCTTTCATACAATTATCTATGTTGAGTCATGAATGCACTAAAACAGTGCTATATTTATGTGATGTACTTTTAATAAAATATCTCTTAGTATTCATCCCATACATGATAATAAAATTAACGGTACCAATTTTCTTGCACCAGATGCATTTCGACAATACATGTCTCGTCTGTGATGCTCGTGGCAATACATGTCTCTTCTGTGATGCTCGTGGCCAAAATATAAGCTACAGTAAATGTTCGTTGATCGTTTTATTTATTTAACATTTGTAAAATGCTGTACACAAAACAGCAAAACACATACCGTATCAATGAGCATATTTTTTGATATAATAGTGTATCACCCCATCCGTCAATAGTAACCCCCCTCCTCGAAGAAAATAAATAAAAAAACAAATATAAAATGAGAACCACTACACGAGGTTCGATTTTTAAATAACTCGTGAACTGCTATCTGCACGAAGCCAATTATTTATCACATCTGACAATTACTTTTTTTTATTAGATCTGTTTTTTTTTGCTTGCTTGAATAGTATAAGTAATATAGATATTCTCGCTATAGTTATCAGCCAGCTGTTATGTTCACGAACAAGGACCTAATTTAATTTACCGTAAGTATACATCCCTTGTAATGAGGACCATTTAACTACCGGCTAGCAAACAGAATACCGATAGAGATTGATCAATTAGTTGACATATAACATTATTTTATGTTGGATAATTACCCGTTATCTTCTGGATTATTTCGTTTTTACTACTTTTTGATCAGATTTATCGCACAAAATGTATCTCATTATCTGCTGCCAGATTATAATTTAGTATTAAAAGGTTTAAACAAAGTCGATATTACTGACCGTTGTAAATGTTATATTAGTGAATTGTATTGTCATAATGGCGTTTTCGCGCTTGTTTAAAGTAACGAGATAAGGTGTAGTACCTTCTTAGGTTTCATATAGATACATACATAAAAAGAAGAGACTAAATGTCACAGAAATTAACTACTATAGGTTTCCATACGATCTTCAATAATGAGAAAAGCCCATACCCAATTGTAAGCAATAAAAGGGTCAACATAGTGGATTACTGATAACACATTGGGTACTCATCATAATACGAAACAGTCCAGTGGCCGAATTGTATACAGGTACACGCTTAGATTACAACAACTGTTGTTGTACATCGCTTGTGACTATTATCCTTAAAAAAAGGGGGGGGGGTCATGTTCTTTTATTCATTTCATTCAAAGTGTTCTTCATACAAGAAAAGTTGTGGATATGAATTCAGAGTTGATTGCTTAAAAACGAAAAAAGACCAAAAAAACAAACAGCAATATACAACACACAACATCGAACACTTAAGACTGAACACGAATCCTAGCAAACCAGGGTGATTTCAGGTCCTCCGTAAGGGAAAGCAGATCCTGCTTAAATTTTTGGCATCCCTGCATGATATACCAGGCTTGTTTTGGGTTACTTCTATTTCTGTGTCCGCTGATAAATTGTATTTGTAAGAATTGGTTGACAACAACACTTTAAGACAAAAGTGATAATTTCATCTTCCCGTTTGTTAATTTTTCATTTCAATGTACATGTAGCAAAATTCTAGCAGCATTAGCAAAAGGAGTATATAGAATGAAATTCAAAACAGTGTGGCTGTGGCCATTGATTGACACATTAAATTCATCCATTGACTTTGTCTGTAACGACCACTGTTCACGACGTACCTACGATAGACATTTAAACTGTGGGGTCACCAAGGTTTCTTAACGCCTTTTATTATAAAATGATTCGAAAAATTAATCAGAAATAACCTTTATGTTTTGAATTATATAATTGATATAAATCAAAACATCGTGTTATTTCTGATTAATTTTTTCGAATTACTTTATTAAGGTGTTGAGAGCCTTTGGTGACCCCATAGTTTAAGTGTCTTTAAAAAGTACACAGTGAGCAATGGTCGTTACATACAAACGTTCACCTAAATTGTCCCAGTCAATGGATGAATTTAATGTGTCAATCAATGGCCACAGCCACACTGTTTTGAATTTCATTCTATTTTTTAGTTGATACGATACACATATGAAATTGTCAACACAACTAATTGGTTTAGTTCATAAGAAATACAATTATTGTTATTATTACGACATGTGGAATTTATGGATTGGCATTTTTATGTACGATAACTAAATATGATTGCAATTATATATATACATCACCAACATGTGTGCAGTTGTGTTATAAATGATTATGTAATCCGGTTACCAGCTGTCATTGAATGCATATCTATTGTTCATAATATGCCAATGTGTTATAACAGTAAAATAGTAAAAAACTCCGTCAAAAATAGTGTATATATATATTCTTGTACAGCATTGTCGACTGCACATGCTGCCGATCGATTCTTCTAATAATAAACATATTTTCTGTTAAACATTGTTAAACGGTCACAAAGGGATTACTTTTACAAGGTGTCATGTTAGTACAATTGTTTAAAAGATCTAAACGTCCTAAAAGTTCTCTACTAAATTGTCATATCCAAAAGATGAAACAGAATGGTCTATTGAGACCTCACAAAACAAGTTAAACCCATCGTAATTTTAAGCCTGTCGTAAGTCAGGAGCCTCTTGCCTTAGTAAGTCTTGTTTGTTTTTTATTTTAGTTTTAATGTGTTTCGATGTTTGGTGTGACGTTCACTTTCATCGAACTGTTTCACATTTCATTTAAGGGGCCAGCTGAAGCACGCCTCTGGGTATGGGATTTCCCTGCTGTTTTGAAGATCAATTGGTGGCTTTATGCAATTTTCTGCTCTATGATCGGTTTGTTGACCCTTTGAAACATTACCCATTTCCATTTTCAATTTAATCAGTTATACATGACGATAAACAAATGTGCAAAGTCTTAAAGCTCTCTGTCTAACGGTCAAATAAGTTGCGTCCACAAGGTGTTACTGAGGTAGAATAGTAAACACAAATGTCTATAGTCCATAAATCACCCGGACGGATAAAACACAAATGGCTATAGTCTCTAAGACACCTGTATGGATTATTAAATAAATCTTAAAATACAATCGCTTTGTAAATTTGATGACAACTCTGTATGATAAGATCCTGACATAATTAAGTCTCTGATTGTTAACATTTGATTGCTATTTGCACGCTTCAGTGTAATTGTTTGGCTATGTTATGACTACATGTTTAGTATAATACTATACATTGATGTTACAACATTACTATGCTGTTTTGTCTTTGCTCATTGTTGAAGGCCGTACGGTGACCTATAGTTGTTAATTGCTGTGTCATTTGGTCTCTTGTGGAGAGTTGCCTCATTGGAAATCATACCACATCTTTTTTTTTATATCTGTTTTTCAATTCACAGTTGGAGCTAGAATTCCTTAAGAACGGGCCGTGTTAAACTTGCAGTGAGTGATAGATTTTATGTTCCGTGTAGAAGTCATCACTGTGACTTTGAAATGAAGAACAGCATTAAACGAGCTGTTCATTTTCTTATATTTTTTACTGTGCTACAATTGATTTTGTGTCATGGATTGATACCCTTCATCCTTTGTTTTCAACTTAAGAAGGGTTGATAAACAAATGGGCGTTATTTCTTTGTTTTTCGTGGCGCTTGCGGTGCGCTTTGCTTTTACGGCTCAGGACAATTATAATAAAAAAGATTTATAACCGTAAATACTGATTAAAGTCAACGTAGATACTTTTTTTAACCGAATAAATGCTTAAATGAATTCCCACGATGAACATCCGGTGTGAGCAGGAAATAAAATGTCGGTAGTTTAATACACTCCGACAATGTGTAATTGTAAAACTGAATTGGCATGATTGGAATAGTAATAAACCTAGACAAAACTTTTGTGGGAATTGCAACTACATGACATTTTTTTGATGAACAATAATTATATGTGAAATATGTTAAGTAGTATACGTCTGAAAAGTTTATATATGTGAAGAGATTTATATACATGTGCGAAAGTTTTGTAAGTGTGAAAAGATTTATATGTGTGAAATTTTGTATTAATATGAACAGATTTATATACATGAGTAAAACTGTTATGTGTGTTAAACGAGTTATAGTCGATGTGTTATGTTTTAATAATCTTGAAGATCGTGCGACGGTCGCTGTGACGGTCTCGAATATCGTAATCGTTTCTCGAGTTCTCAATCAAATGCGACAATAAGCTCTCTATCATATGTGATAATAAGCTCTTTTGGTATTGAAATTGATAAAAGAGGGACGAAAGATACTAAAGGGACAGTCAAATATATAGAATATATGTTTGAGTTCAAGAATATATGGTAATATATATTGAAACAGTACGTGTCGTCTTGGTATCAAACGTTGAGACCTTACACAATTACCTAAACAACGAGGACATTGGCAAATTTCTTTAAGCTAAAAACCGTGCAAGAATCAATGCTAAAGTTTTAGTGATTGCTTTATTTAGCTTTCTTAGACGACTTAATCGTTGGCCATACTAGAAAATGCTTCAATTGTCTTTCGAAATATCTATAAAGCCGATAGTACGACAATATTAATGGTGCATGCTTTTTAACCATATTAGCAAAAAGACATTCGACATTTCCAAAGTTCTGATAAGTTTTTCGTATTGTTTAGTCATTTCTATAGTCTTCTCATGTTTATCGATATTAGATCTTAAAAGGATTAAATATTCTAAAGCACAAAATATGAATATAACTCATACAATCATTTTTCCTGTATGCCAAATCATAGCTAAGTTAAGTGGATGTTATACTACAGCTAAATTGGACCTAAATTGGATATGACAATATCACCAGACAAAATGGTGTCATATGCTAAGTACTTATATCAATTACAGAAAATCTAGAATTTACATTTGAAGGACGTCTGTACTTGGTTTTTGTAATGACAAAATATAAATTATTAAGTGAGAAATTTCACTGTTTGTTCTTGAATATTTGTTCAATGTAAAAATAGTATGTATACACTTTTAAGGCATTTTTATGCCCGATTTATCGGCATTATGTTTTCTGGTCTGTGTGTCCGTTCGTCCGTTTATTCGTTCGTCCGTTCATTTGTCCGTTTGTTTGTCCGTCCGTCTGTCCCGCTTCAGGTTAAAGTTTTATGTCGAGGTAGTTTTTGATGAAGTTGAAGGCCAATCGATGTTCCCTATACTATGATTTTTCTAATTGTACTGCCAAATTAGAGTTTTATTCCAATTTCACTGTCCACTTAACATAGAAAATGATAGTGCAGATGGGGGCATCCGTGTACTATGGACACATTCTTGTTGTTTTTTTTTATTTCACGAACAAGGAGCTGTCCAAATATTGGGAGTTTTTATACCAATACTTTAAAACAGCCATCCATCCAGTTTAAAAAGAATAACCTGGGTTGTGGTTGTCTTTATTTAGAAATGAAAAGTATTGTCCTATATAAAGAACGAGATATTGAGAAAACAAAGTTGGACGAGTATGTACCTTGTATCTATGAATTTTTTAAACTAAGAATGATTTGTAATTAGTATCAAATACTATATAAATCAAATAAGGAAAACGAGACAAAGAGATTTCACCGGGGAAAATGAATAGAAAAAGCAACAAAAGTCTTAGAAAATCAGATTTTACTATAGAAAAAAATAGAAAAACGACAAAAAGACACAGATGACAGATTCCTGACTCGGGACAGGTATTTTTCTAATACCAGTTCCAAAGCACTTATTACTTTGCAAACAGAATCCTTATGGATCTTTGTCTCTAGGAGCGGTACTAACTTTTTGATAGAAAACACTCTTACAGTACCGTAGGTACACCTTCAATAACCTTCATCTGTAATGCATTGCTAAGATTAGAAATGGCATCAATTGCATATATGCAGACATGTTAGCATATTTGAAACAGTTGTATCTTGAATGAAGACAATCTAATTAACTTGTATATATCAGCTGTCTTTTCTGGCATGTTAATTTTTATATAACTTGCCGTAGAGCGAACATCAGCCATAACAATCAGAACTATATTATCGTGTCTGTCAAATGTTGTACTATCGATCTGTATTATGACAGTTAATATAACTATCTCACAGGAGAAGGGACTGATAATAATCAGATAATTAACCCAGAATAGCACTGGCTTAATTCAGCCTGAAAAAGAGGAATCCAATTACAGGCTAAACAATTTGTTTAAATCTTTAAATATTTATGAAACTGACTTTATTTATCATCAGAACCATGTTAAACTGATAGAATTAGTTATCAAAGGTACCAGGATTATAATTTAATACGCCAGACGCGCGTTTCGTCTACATGATACTCATCAGCGACGCTCAGATCAAAAATAGTTGTAAAGCCAAAAAAGTACAAAGTTGAAGAGCATTGAAATGTGTGACCGACCATGTATAATTGAAGGTATCATAGCAATTGAGAATCTAATATCGCTTAAAGTCATATGAAACCAGTGAGTGGTGAAAAATAATGTTTATCCAATTCTTGAACCAATGCATGTATATATCATAAACTTAGATCTCTGTGCACGATTTTGTCATTTTTTACGCAAATATATCGTATAATCGTCAATTGTTTTTCCTCTCTGTCTGTTATGATTTAACAAACATGGCTGCTCATTAAATGCCGTGTTTTAAAGCTGAAGTTTACCGATTGTCACCTTATAGTAAATAAATAACAAAATGCATGGGTATTGAGCACGTATTTAACATGTACAATCAGATAATTGTTTATTTTAATGACAGATCCATGCGTATTGCGATCGCCGGATTTTTACGAGAAGGGTTACGCTCAGGTCACTATGAATACGGAAAATATGTCGGCGAATTGCTTCCTGGAAGCAAGCAATTAAAAACAAATAAACTTCTTCTAAATGTGGACAAATTAAAGAATTTTCCTCAGAAAAAAGTATATGTACATAAGTTGTATCATGAAAACTATCCATTTAGTTATAAAACACATATGCATGATGTTTTTTTAATTTGAGGTTTCTTATGACTTTAATTGATAGCAAACCATGTTATCTAATTGCAGTATAATAATAAATAAGGTTTCTCTGCTTTTTTCTCTATTTCTATAGCTCCTCAGTTCTCCATTGGTCCTAATTCAGTTACGACGTCAATTTTTCTTGCTTTCCTCTGAATTTCCTATTGTGACGTCACGAAAAAAAAAGTACCCAAGGTGGTTCAGTTGAATGAGTATTTTGATAAACAACTCTTAAATTAAACTCACCACGTCCATTGATCTCATTCTTTGTAATTTGATTGATGGGCGAAAAAAAAATGATTCTTGCAAAGAATTTATTTTGTGTTTCATTCTTACGTCAATCAAGAAAATTGAACACAAAATATGGAGTAATGTTTTTGGTTGAACTTGTATCACTTCATCCATCATTTTGTGTGAAGTATTTCGAACAGCGGTATACCACTGTTGTCTTTATTTATCTTGATTTCTTTTCATCATATATATAGATATATGTGTATATTTATCTCAATACATTTGGTGAATTTTGTACATTTAATCCTAATAAATGTCAGAAACAATTACAGAAAACTAAATATTCTTTTTTTCTTCATCTTTGAACTAAGCAATTTGTGGTAAATTTATCTCAAATATTCGCGACATGTTTTTTTTGTGAAACAATTGATATGCTGTGAATCTAAGCAGCAACCCACAATAGTGCCAGCAAGACATTAAATCATTTCTTACCTCATTATATAAAACCAGTCGATTCATTGTAAAGAATAAAAATGGTATCAATCCAGAAATAAGTTTACAATCGATAAAGATTAGTACATTTGTAGAAATAAGTTTACAATCGATAAAGACTAGTATATTTGTAGAAATAAGTTTACAATCGATAAAGACTAGTACATTTGTAGAAATAAGTTTACAATCGATAAAGACCAGTACATTTGTAGAAATAAGTTTACAATCGATAAAGACTAGTACATTTGTAGAAATAAGTTTACAATCGATAAAGACTAGTACATTTGTAGAAGTAAGTTTACAATCGATAAAGATTAGTACATTTGTAGAAGTAAGTTTACAATCGATAAAGATTAGTACATTTGTAGAAATAAGTTTACAATAGATAAAGATTAGTACATTTGTAGAAATAAGTTTACAATCGATAAAGATTAGTACATTTGTAGAAGTAAGTTTACAATCGATAAAGATTAGGACATTTGTAGAAATAAGTTTACAATCGATAACGATTAGTACATTTGTAGAAGTAAGTTTACAATCGATAAAGATTAGTACATTTGTAGAAGTAAGTTTACAATCGATAAAGATTAATAAGTTTACAATCGATAAAGACTAGTACATTTGTAGAAGTAAGTTAACAATCACTAAAGATTAGTACATTTGTAGAATGTTTGTGGTTCCAATCATGAAGTTATATCAACCAGCTTTATCTAGAATGTAGAAACCATTTATTTATCTTTTATCATATAATTTGAGTAGAATAAGAAGTAAAATAACAAAAATACTGAACTCCGAGGAAAATTCAAAACGAAAAGTCTCTTATCATATGGCAAAATCAACTTTCATTTTTTCAACTTAATTACATTATTTTTTTATAAAATTTAAAACTTTGTTTTTTTATTTGGAAAAAGAATCCCCGCTTAAATACTCAGTGTTATTTTTACACTGCGGATTTACTCAAAAGACAGAACATGACTATCATAATAACTATAACTTATTAATTAAACAAGTTTTTAATATTGATATAGATGAAAGTGCTCTTTCTGATAATCTGCTTACTAAAGATTCCATATCAAACGTATCCAACTGCGGTATCCACACTCGTTGCTTCTATTTGTATGTGATTTTGTAAAATTAATATGTTTTCATGTTTTCTATATTGTATGACATTTTACATGTATCAGATGACTCAATGATACAAAAGATAGTAACACGACGGTTGTCCCTTATGAAGAAGACTTAGGACAAGAAATAATTACCTTTCCGGAGCTCTTAAGTTCACCCTCTGTTTTTGTAAAAATTGTGTTGATCCATTCAATTTTACAAGTATTTTAAGTATTTTATCATGCAATCTTTTAAATGTTTTTATTTACTAGTATTACCGGCTATGGGTTTATAAGACTTTTTGATGTTCTTAAAAGTACATTTTCTTTATCTCGATACAATTGGTAATTTTGGTCCCGGAGTTCTCGGCCTAATTTGATTCGTCCGACTCTGGTTGAAACGAATTAAAATATCGGTGATGATGCGCATGTGCGCAACCTTTCCGAATCGAAGTCAAAACTCTTTCATTTTGTTGACTATCATAAGGGAAGTGACGAAAATAGTATCTACTGAGCATTAATATTAAAAAGGTATATTATGTTTCAGAAAGAAAAGTCCTGATTCTGTATGCTTTAGAGAAAAACAAGTTTGTCAGTGAAGAAAAGTCGTTCTGAGAAAAAAAAAAACCACTTTATTTATAAACATCACCGACAATTGATACACACATGAACACTGTATTTATTTAAAAAAAAAAAAAAAAAAAAAAAACAAAAAAAAAAAACAGGTAAAAATGAAATACCCATTGACTGCCCCTTTCTTCGGCTGTATTTTGTCAAAAAACAATTATTTTGTATCAAGGTTTTGTGTTTCTATTAATTGAAAATTATGTGCAAGTTAAAAACCGGAAGTCTTGTATGACTTATAAGATTGTCTGATGACGGGAACAATATCCGGACTCCTTTATTTTCGTTTTTCTCCCAAAATAACCCAAACTGAATAGTCTTAAGAATAGATGACAAATGCGACTATGCATTGTACCTATAAAACACAGAGGCATGATGATTAATTTATTGTGGAAGGAAGAGAAGCGACACACCAAATGAAGTCTTTTCGTATAGATGTGCGTAAAAATATCCCAGAAAATTAAGTATTATATATTATCTCCCAATCGCTATTGTAGGGTTAATGTATCTCAAATATTCCCTACATTCTGTTTGTGAAACATTTCATATGTTAAATATTCCCAGTAGTACACTAATGCCAGCTAGGCACTAACTATTATTTATTAACTCAACATATAAAACCAGACGATTCAATGTAAAGAATAAAAAGGTATGAATTCAGAACTAAGTTTACAATCGCTAGAGATTAATTTTAATTCTGGTACCTTTGATAACGATTGTAGATCTTTCGTAGTTCCATTCATGACGTGTTAACTAACGTTATATAGAATGTAGAAACCATTGTTCATCTTTTATTTAGTTATTTGAACAGTATAATTCTAATTGCAAAATTTTCTGAAATGTTATACATTTTTTTTATAAATTTTGAAAAAAAGTCTTTTTAGATAAAATGTTGCTACTTCATTAGACAAATGAGCCAATATATAGTTTTGCTAGTTGTTTTCGTCTATGATCTTTTACCGCCGCATGAATAAATGTTTGCTTCTAGGAGTTGCCGATGAAAAATTAATGTTTGAAAATCACTTTGAACATTGAAAATTTGTTATGTTTTTACTAGATACCTTGAAATATTAATCATAATTAACCATAAAAGAATAAATTCAATATGACTTAATGGTCTATAACTTGTATTTGATTTCAACGAAATAAGCAAACAGTTTCCGCGAATTTAAACATCATACATTTTGAAAGCTTTTAAAAGTGCTGAAGCAATCTGACTAAATCGCTGTTAAAATGTTTGTGGGCGTATTTTGTTTCATTTCAAAGTGTTGTAATTATCTGTAGTTAACAATGTCTATCACAGGTACAAAATGCATCAATTTAAGTTAATAATTTTTTCTCCTGAACCACTTTAAATTCATATACTGGTGTATTAATGACTCAGTCAATTACTTTTCTGTTGCAAATACGTTTGTTCCCTTGCAAGTTGTAAATTAATGAAAAACCGATAAATCAAAAACTATGCCGACAGAGTTCTTAGGTTCAAACAATTGTTTTTATCTCAGTATTGTCTTCAAACTAATTACTGTTAAGAACGTGACTCCTAATAAATATCATCCTCACTCAAACTGGATTTCAAGTTTGCTTCAGTTCCACTATGGCTTATTGATGACGGTCTTCCAATGGGGAACAAATAAAGCAGTAGTAAAAGAGGATTACAAGATAATAAGGGTATAATTTAAGTGACAGATCGTATTGTTAATTTCCCGCGTACAATGTGCTCCGGTTTTGTATGTTATATGTGTGATACACAGTTGGACATTCCTTCGGTTAGAGTTTAGTTTGCCTTTTAGATGCTAGCTATAGTCATATACATGTATTTGTAAACAACATCTGATATTCTAACTTTTTTCGTCTTAAGCGTTGATGATAGACGTCGGTGCAGTGACATATATCGTGTGCAATTTATTCTTTTAATTCAGATGCAGTTCAACAAATTATACATGCTTACACAATTTCACAGAAGACCACCAAATAACTTTGCCAGGAGATCCGTTTCCAATAGACTATTTTCATATTACCGACTTTTTACTCCAGTTTATATTGTTTTTCGACAGGTTACCTACGACATCCTGTTACTCGGTGAATTACGAGCAACATTAAGAAGTAACACAAAACATTTAATCGGTACAATTCTTAGGAAAAATATACTGCTTCATATTTTTTTTACACGATCGACAAACTCATCAGAAAATAGGAAAATTTCCCATCAAATCCCACCGATTAAATGTTTGATGTTACTTCTTTAAATTGCTCTTAATTGACCGAATACCGGGATGTCGTAGGTAACCTGTCGAAAATAAATATAAACCGGAGTCAAAAGTCGGTAATATGAAAATAGTCTATTGTCAATAATGGGGACGAAGTCCCAAATTACGGTAGAAAAATCAATAAAAAAAAGCAAAAAATTCTAATTCTAATGAACTCAAAATCGTTAACTTTTTTTCCAGATCTACTTCCTTTTTCGGTCTTGTTTGTACGAGACTTTGAATAAAATGTATATTTATCAACATATCAACAAATACAGGAAGGATTTCAACACCCAATCATTTTTAATAATTGTTTGATATGAAAAAACGTTACCTGATAACAGCGTTTCTTTGTTTACATTGAAGATGACGTCATAACTTAAATAACGTCACAACTAAATCCCTAACAACAGAACCAATATCGGAAACGTTACGGTAATTCCGTTTCTTTTATCAACATGTTTGAATTAAAAAAAAAAATAATACAGACTTCGTCCCCATTCACAGGTAATGCCTGCCTCATATTAAAAACAAAAGTCTATAATAATGTGTGTTGATGCTTTTAAATAGAATTTTGATTTTAAATAATGTCTTTTATAAATGGAAGCATATGGAAACTGTAATCACTCAACTGTTTATGTAATTGTTGTTAACATTTACTAGTTTATAAATATTTTAATTTGATATGAGCGTCACTGATGAGTCTTATGTAGACGAAACGCGCGTCTTGCGTACTAAATTATAATCCTGGTACCTTTGATAGCTATTATGAACTGTTGTTTGTCACTTTGTGTTTGTCACTGTTCGACTAATTGGTTTTCTGTGTAGATAATTACTACGTTTTTTTGCAATGCTTTTTTTTCTATCTCTTTTGCCAAATTATTGTTTTTTTCTCTAAACTTTGATATCTACTTGATAAGGAGAATTAATAATTATAATGTTGTGAAATATGCATACAAAACTTACAGAACTTTAAATAGTTTGCTATTTCTTTTGTAATAGTCGAACGCTTGTCTAACTGAAATTTCATGGATAAGTTAAACAATTGGTGAACAAGAGCGACAATGGTAAGCTATAAAATTAATAAAGAGAATATGGAATGACACTCGAGAAAAAATTATAGAATTATAACACTGTCTCGTCAGTGATGATCGTGGCCAATTATTTGAAAATCTAAACGTTGAATGGCTAACAAAACCAAAATGTACTATAGTTAAGTCGAAAACCCATGCCATAGTGTGATGTTCTGATTCTGTTTAGATTACTTACAAATATCAATTAAAAGCATTTTCTGTTACAACAATGTAGTTTAATCATCTTGTAAAAAATTATGCTCAATAATTGCAACAATTCCTATTTGTAGAATTTAAACAAATGACAAATGTATTAACTGTAATTTTACTAAAGGTTCAACATATATATTTATATATATAAAGGCAACAGTAGTATACCGCTGTTAGAAACTCATTAATCGATAGAAAAAAAAACCAAATTCGGGTTACGAACTAGAACTAAGGGAAACGTATTAGATATAAGAGGAGAACAACGACACAACATTAAAATGTAAAACACAGAGAAACGAACTAAGTATTAGACAAAATCCGATGAGAATAACAAATATAACATCAAAACTAAATACATGAATTTGGGGTAGAAAAATACCGTGACACGTTATATATATCTGTTGTAAAACACAACTAACAAATTGTGTATCCTTAAACATATGTCTTAAATCTATGTTCCTCGCTGTTAATTATTCTTCAAATAAGTAGCATCTGAACTTTTTACGCTTGATGTGGCGCAATAATAATTACACATTTCGATTTATTCTCGTTATCATGTGACTGTGTTTTGATATAAATTTTATAGAATCATAATTCAATCAAAGGCTTTTTTATGACATTTCCTGATGTTATCATAAAGTACATACAACCACGTTCACAAATTTTAAGTATATATTGTGATAAATACTGAAAGATAAGAACATTAAGTAATATAAGTAAAATTAACATCGACTTATGTATGTATTGACGTTGAGATTATGAAAACCTTAAGTTGCTAGTGTAGAACGATTGATGTCACAAAAAGTCACTTGCAAGTGTGTAAGTTTTTTTTTCTCTCTCACGTATGATGTTTTATCTTATATTGAACCTTTGCTTTCCCACTGTCATTGGTACGCTTAACGTATAAACAGGTGACTAGTCGTATAGCATTTCGTGGATACACCAGAACCGGGGGAAAAGGAACGTGTTTAACGATAGTTAAATAGAACCTATTCGTCGTCATCTGTGACATAAATAAATTATTTTTGATAACTGTCCTTAAATTGCAATCAGATGATAACAATTTCACCAGTTACAGTTTAAGAAACTCTTGTTTGAGTTAGTAACTTGAAAGGCGCGAATAAACCTGGAGTTAATACATAACCTCTGGAATAGCATATCAGCAGAGATATCTAGCTAAATTTGCAGGTGCTGATTGCGATATTGCATTCCTAAATAAGTCCAGTTTTGTTTTACAGTCTGTTGTTTAGGTGTCATACCACCAATTACTCCCTCAAATTTAGAACGTATGTGAAAGTAGGCCTACTTGGACAAAAAATAGTGCATTTGATGTCATTTTTTACTTAAACTAACCAACAAATTGGCAGAAATGAAACTTTTTGGTGAACGAGAAATATATTAAGACCATTTTGAGCTAAAATTTACTTGTTTTTGAGTTTGCATTCAAAATTGAGGATTAATGCACTCCATAGTATACTAATTTAAGATTTCCAGAAAACCAGGGGTTATTTTTAGTGGTACCTCTATTCGGAACACCTTTTCTTTTTTATATGATTTTAAACACCTGTTGAAAATTGGCATGTAGAAAGCTGATACATGTACGATTCAGGATATACCTGATTTCTATGAAGTTAAACCTAAGGTAAAATATTTAGAAAGCTGTGAAAATTGTAAAATTTGGTTGAACAGATAGGGGCTTTTAATTGGTGGTATGACACCTTTAATTGTGAACTTAACGATGTTTGTATAGAAAGCATTTTTGTGGCCATTTCATTAGGAAAAAAATATTAATCAATTATCATCCTTGATAATTTTAAGTTACTGTCCTGTGATATTGTTATATCGTAACCAACACTTGCAATCTTCAATATAGGTATCAAGAAGATATAGGTATCTGTATAGTTTGATAGAAGTGATTATCATATCTACCGATCTTTACATATACAGATATTGTCTTTTGGATTACATCGATAAAGTCTAGTCCATTGGTTTATCCCGTGATATGTATTTTCATGATAAGTTCAACAGAGCAGAAACAGACAGTTGAACACACAGCTGTAACAATCGAAGAGTTAAGTTAAAATTGGGGAAACAATTAAACTGATGATGATAAATACTGCAAACCATTTCAAATCTACGCATTTTCGTCTAGTCTTATGCCAATTTCAATATCCGAATACTATTAATCTTTAACTAATCTAAAGAACTGAAATGTTGAATAATATAAAGGAAAATTAACTGATACTGACATTAAACAGATAACTGTATTTATTGTTTGCATTTCAACATCTGCCGAGAAAGAAAACATAACACAAAACATATACCGTTATTAATTATTATTGCAGCATTCATAGGTTCTCGATATACTCTCGTTATCACCTTTAGAGATTAAATTTCAATAATTTTTTCAACGTTACAAAGGAATCGTTCAGATAATTAAACACAAATGTTCGTTTAATATCGCTTAACGACAGAAATTCAAACAAATACAAATATTACCTTTTTACAAAACATGAAAAATATTCTGATGCATTCATATGTATGAAATAAAAAAAATCAAACTCGATACATAGTTTAGATATACGACAAAAATATTTGCTTTAAAGTAAATAATTGAACAAGTAATAGATGTAACACTGCGATTTTTATAACCCAAAGGATTATAAGCAACAGTTAAAGTTGTATATTTGCACAATAAAATGTAGTTTATGTTGATCCTGATCATTATTATAATGAAATGAAGTTCATTCGTATGTCAGTGATATTTGGTCAGTAAAACAGGAATAAAAGTAATATACATAATAATATTTACTGATCAGATTGATTTTCAATCGGCCATGTCAAATTAATCCCATTCAGAATCATGAATATATAAAAGATTTTACCGCAACGAAAAAAAAAACAATATTTAGAATGAATGGATCAAACACACAGATCTAGAAATGATCGAGATTTTTCGCCGATAACCCAAAATACTAAGATGCTCAGTCTTTAGTTTTCTCTGTTGTGTTTTGTGTAGTCTTATTTGTTTGTTTTTTTCTTTCTTTATAGTCATGACATTGGCAGTTTGTTTTCAATCTATGAGTTTGAATGTCCCTTTGGTATCTTTCACCACTCTTAAACGTACGGTGTTTCATCTACGTTGCTGATGTGCTTGTGATTGTTGGTAATTTTAACGCAATTGTTGATCGCCACTTTTGGCCTATTTCGTGGCGGTCAGGTTTTATTAATGGAGGAATCTGGAGTGCCCAGAGAAAACGACCAATCTTTGATAGGAAACTGGCAACTCTAGTCAATTAAGTTTGGTGATTTGCAATGAAGTTTCCTATTATGTTTTCACATTTTTGTCCCTAATTAATATATAATCCTAAATTATAATGTTTATATGGTTTTGCATTTAATTGTCCAACTTCATAAGTAGAAGACATACATATCTAGCTTCAGTTTCACATGATTGTCCAAAAAGGGGGGATGAAAGATACCAAAGGGACAGTCAAACTCATAAATCTAAAACAAACTGACAAAGCCATGGCTAAAAATGAAAAAGACAAACAAACAACAGCACACACGACACAACATAGAAAACTAAAGAATAAACAACACGAACCCCACCAAAAAACTAGGGGTGATCTCAGGTGCTCCGGAAGGGTAAGCAGATCCTGCTCCACATGCGGCACCCGTCGTGATGCTTATGTGATAACAAATCCGGTAAATAGTCTAATTCGGTATATCACATTCATGAAAGGGAAGGGGATTGTAGTTACGACGTAACGAACATATCCGATATCATTTGCGAAACGGTTATTCCATAACGGTCAACCAACTCGTGATGGCGTCCGTAAAATTTACGAAGGGATGATTTCAACTTCACCATTTGGAACTCTTGGTTCAATAGCTTCCTCTATCAATAACCCTCTATCAAGAAAATCATGATAGGAAATGCAAGCACGGGAATATCGTATCAATTGGGAGATATATACCCCGTATGCAGGTGCTGCTGGAATGTTGCTACTTAGAAATGGAAAGTTCACAATTGGAAACCTGAAATCATCTCTTTTGTTGTAAAGTTTTGTTTTCAACCGACCCTCATTGTCAATTGCTAGATGTAAGTCAAGATATGAGGCCGACTTAACTGTATCTGTAGTATCCTTTATCTCTAGCTCGATTGGATAGATGCGTTCCACATAGTCACCAAATTTTGTGAAAGAACATCATCTATATAGCGAAAAGTAGAGTTAAAGGATATTGCTAACTTCTTATCTTTCTTCTTAAGAAGTTCCTGCATGAAGTCAGCTTCATAATAATAAAGAAACAAGTTGGCAAGTAGAGGGCACAGTTTGTTCCCATTGGAATGCCGACAGTCTGTTGAAAAACACGTCCTCCGAACGTAACAATATCTAATATCCAACTAATATCTTAAACGTTCAAAACAGTTCTTATATGATTTCAAAAAGCAGCTTAACCAATTAACTTAACATCTTGTGATACCTGTACGCTATAGAGTATTTTACAAAAGCAAATTTTGTGTTTGAAATTATCTATTTATTTTATTTTGTAGTTAAACGTCACAACACTGAAAGTTTAGACTATCGCACAAAGGTGCTTGCAAATGAGAAAGATCACATTTTGTTCATTAATGTTTTCTTCTTTGGAATATCTTTTAAATAAACTCATCATAGATACCCGTACTATATTAAGTATATACGCCATACGCGTGTTTCGTCTACAAAAGACTCATCAGTGACGCTCGAATACAAAAAAGTTAAAAAGGCTAAATAAAGAACGAAGTTGAAGAGCATTTAGAACCAAAATTCTTAAAAGTTTTGCCAAATACAGCTTAGGTAATCTATGCCTGAGGTAGAAAAGCCTTAGTATTTCAAAAAATTAAAAAATTTGTAAACAGTAAATTTATAAATATAACCATATCAATGACAAGTCATGTCAGCACACAAAGTGCTGACTACTGGGCTGGTGATACCTTCGGGGAAATAAATCTCCACCAGCAGTGGCATCGACCCAGTGGTTGTTAATAAATTCATCATAGATACCAGGACTAAATTTAGTATATACGCCATACGCGCGTTTCGTCTACAAAAGACCCATCAGTGACGCTCGAATACAAAAAAGTTAAAAAGGCCAAATAAAGAACGAAGTTGAAGAGCATTTTGAACCAACATTCCTAAAAGTTTTGCCAAATATTATAAAAAGGTTTAACACACAAGAATAATCATCATTTCGTTCAAGGTAAATACTACTCCAAACCTCATATTTATAACGTTTGTCAGTCAAAACATGAGATTATCTTTTTAAAGCATCTAACATATTCATCAACCTAAGTGATCTCGATTTCGTTATCGATACCGTTAATAATGTTAATACAACATCATCTTATTCTTTTTTTTCTAATTGATAAATCATCTATAAAATCTTATATAACATGACAAATGTTTAAGATAGTGTTGAAAGATATAATGTTATAGCAACCGTAGCACCGAGACAACATCTATTCTTAACTGATGCACTTAGGGTAATAAAAACATGGTTGGTATCGCAAGTGGAAGTTTAATGAAATCAAACGATATCTGCTTTAAAACAAAGAAAATATTATTACGTCTAAGTTCATAAACATCAGAACAAAGATAAGTTTCATGTAAAAGGGTGCGTTCAAAGAATTAACTGTATTTTCATACTGAAAACACCTTTGGTTGAGTTTACAGACACATAATGACACAAGTGATTTTTTTTCAGTAGATCATACGAATTATTTCGCACGTTCGCACCAAAATGTTTGGGAAATTGCATTTTCACAATTTGATTCCATCCAAAACTCATGTTAGTGTCTTAAGGATCTCTACAAATGGTCGTCCAGTCGAATAATGTTTGAAATTTGGTTTTGTTTTGCATAGCTAACATGGCTGGTTCAAAGTTTTTTTATTTATCATCTGCAGTTTTTTTTTATCATCGATATGAAAAACGACATGTCTTGCTATTTGGAAAAACCGACAATTTGTTAGCAACTCATCTCCCACCTAAAAAAATAAAATAAAAAAGTCATTTGTAAATTTTATCGAATAATTGCCACTATAGGTAACAATTACATAAATACCTTCAAATAACGATCATTGTATTTAATTTGTTATTGCCTGTGCCTCTGTTTTCCTGATAATGATCTCAAATAGTAAACATAGTTGACTATTTAATCTATTTAAAGAACATTTAAATATTCAAATTACATTTATGTATCTTTAAACTTATATCATTATTGTTAGGGACAAATGTGAAAATTGACCAACATACAGGAAAACTTGTCAAGTATGATAGGTAAGTTTGAAAAAAAAATGATTGGTCATATACAAATGGCTTTTTATAAATATATTTTAATCCTTTTGTCAGATTGTTGTCATTTTCCCTACGGCATTGCCGTTAAGTCATGTTAGACACGTTTTCGTGTAAAACACACACTGCATGATCTGTTTTTATTGTAAACAAACAAAAGGAGTTGCAGAAATAGAAATCAAATATCCCTATTTCCCTTAACATTAATAACTTTCTATTGCAGTGTTTACACAGTTGTGTTAAAAGTACTATTTATGTGTTATCGCAAATCTTCATTTGGTTTGTTTTTGGATCCTTCTACGATTGATTAATGCATATAGAAATATAAAAACAAAGATATTTCAAATTTATAACATGACCCCAAAAAAGCGCATGTTATTCTATTGGAAAAAGTCCTCATGACACCTCCAATAATTTATCAGTTCACAATTATTCAATCTGTACGAGTTTCTGATTTAGCATTACATGTGGAGAGTTTCTAATAATTTAGTTATTTGTTTTGCCAGATAATTTGTTTTCCGTTGACCAATTTCTATGAAATATGTTTTTCTTCAAACTAGATTCGCAGAATAATCAAAACATATTTTTTTCGATCAAGATTAGACATTAAGGTTGCTATTTTCTGTACAGCTTAATTGATATCACGGATTGATTTATAAAATCTATTTATTGTTACAAAACAACAACACTGATGCAAATTGTCATATTTACTCTTAGGGCGTAATAATGTTATAGTTTATCTAGTACGGTTAACATTTTCAAACTAAGACCTAACTTACGCGTGATATATTAAATTCATGACGCCAATTACGATCATTGCTAATTGTACGCTACCAATAATGATATGCATTAAAGTCGGCTTCTTTAAAAGCAAATACATTACGTGAACATGTTGCCTGTTTGATTTAAACGATTAGAGAATAATATTAACAGATGCATGTTCTTTTCTATGAAAGGAAAAAGCTAATGTGAAATAATAGACTAGTTGACATTGCGTTGGAAAATATAACTGCAGTTTTTTTTCGATATGATAAAGCGATATTGCATACCTTCATATGAAAACGTGAACTTCTAAAAAGAAAATAAGTAAACCCCCTTCCTCGCCCGAGCAAAACAATAATCGAAAAATCGATTCAACCAAATGCCACATGCCTCTCGTTGAAAGATTTCAGGATTGTTGACAACATAAACTTTTGCATTTAATTTTTTTGAGGTAAAACATCATGCCTTTGAAAATGTTACACTCAACAATAATTACTCTATGCAATCGAAACAATACATTGGATGAGTTCATGATATCAAAGTAATTTCATTCGCAAGATAGATTTTTTCTTTGATGAACCTATTAGAAACATTTATTGCCTTAAATTAAAATTTTAAGGAATAATCAAGACGATCCTGATAAAACATATATATTTGTATTTGTTCGTTACACTTTAATTATATCACGGACTGAGTTTAGTAAATAAATGTATTCTTACAAACATCGAACAAATAACAATGATGCAAACTGTCATTTCAGATTAAGAGTGTAAAAGTACTACGGGTTATCTGTATAACTGTTAACGTATCGAATCTCTTAAACTTCAAATAATGTGAACACATTTAAGTGCAGAATACCTGTATACACAATTATTGTTGGACCGTATTGTTAATAAAGTATATATCAAAAGTGCCTATTTTAGGAAGTAAAAATGACCTGGCCATGATCATAATTTACTTTTTAAATTTTTGATTCGAGCGTCGATGATGACTCTTTTATAGATGAAAAGCACGTCTTGCATTTTTCATTCACAGTTTTAATCCTGGTGTCTGTAATAAGTTCATTCAGAATATTGAAATTCACAAAAATTTGAAGATGTTGATCATATACAGCTATCAAATGTAGAAAAAAAACCTTAACACGATTAAAGATGTGGGTGCTATAAACCAATGATTCAAAATTTCTGAAACCATTAGCCTCTCTTTTAAAAGTATACCTGCTACTTTTCAAAACTGTTACAATTAGAATAGCCAACAAACAAGTGTGGATTTTTTTCTTAATCATGTCACAACGATCAGAAATCAGAGGAAAATATTTACACAGATCATCTGGAAAATAGCTAAATATCTATGAAGGAATGATTAAGAATTATGATTCGGAAAAAACCCAGAGAAAAACAAATGTCTAATATACTCGCCTCACATAAACATCAACTTATTACGATAACCAATACTCTGTTATTATTATTTTAGTGTTAGGGAGAGCAGTTTCTGCTTCACTATTACTAATGATTTAATGTTGAAATTTTTCCAAAGATCACAACCGATGATGAGGCAGCATGAATAACAAAGAATATCGTTCTCTTGTCAATCTATTCGGTATTTTATGCGTGATTTTGTTCAAATGTGGTTCTTTATCAAATAAGACAACCCTCTAATAAGTTTGCTTCCCATATAAACACAGTTGAAAATTTAAATCTGTATCTAAAAAGTGAGTAAGAAATAACATCGATTAGGTTTGAACAAACAGTACAAAAAGACTTGTATTGTTTAAAAACAATGTTCTTACAATGTCGTAAAATCTGTAATATATGTTGATCAAGCATCACGGCCCGTCAATATATTTTCAATACAATGCTGATTAGTTATTATATTTTAATGACAGCTCTCACGTATTCACATCATATCAAAAACCTATTAGAGAAGACTTATATTATATTTCTCACTTACATGATTGTTATTCCAGCATCTTTTATTATAAATCGTGTCTTCATTGATTATGATTCAAATTGTTATTGCATTGTACGTGTTATTAATCTCGAATGGATCATATTTAGGGTAATCTTTCTTAAAGATTTCCAACGGTCAACTAATTCGTTTTGGCGTCATAAACAATTGTCGAAAAGATGGCTTCAAGTTAATTATTAGGAGAAAATCATTGTTTCATTGTTAAACTAGCTTATTTCTAAGATTTCTAAAATTTTTAGTTATATGTTTTCTACAGAAAACTGCAACTTCATTAAATTATGATAGGTTTTCATCAAAACAATTTTCGAAAAATAATTCGCACCGAAATGAACCAACGAAGTTTACGGAACCACTCAGCCCTCTCCTTTGCATGGAATATGTCGTTCTTGTAATGGTAAAATAACTGTTTGAAGAAAAAGGTATAGTGTTTTATCATGTAACATTCTGACTCGTTATAAGTTACAAGATCAGTACTTTTTTCAAAGATTTCCCCATGCCATGTTATTTTTATTATGATTGTTATTATTCATAGGATTAATAGTAATGTTTAGCTGCAATGAGTGCTTTTTTTTATTCTATTATATGCATCGAAAAGACGATCGAACTGCTCGCTGTGTATAAATGAATGCACGTACATACACTGCAGTATCAAAAGATGTTACAATATATTTCTGTGTCAGCAAAATGTCTCTCCCATCTTTCTCCAATTTTGTGAAAGTGATTATTATGTTTGCCACTTGACGGTAATCGAACATGAAACAACAAATACGGTCAATACATACATCAAGTGTATTAACAACTAATAAATATCTTCCAGAAGGATAAGCATATTGTTTTAAACAAGCAAAATGCATGAAGACAACCGATTTATTCGTTTTTATTACTCTGATAATGTCAGACTTAACAGAGATGTAACAATTAGTACTGTAACACAATATTTAAAAAAAAAGTAAATGTTCAATAAAAATGGATAAAACCATCGCAAGGTGAACATTATAGTGATCCCACATTTGAAAATCAATGTATAATCTATATCCTGCTACAACGACCTCACAAGAATTACATGTTCTCCGTTTTTTTTATTGCTTAAAAATTTGTTTGTAAAACGTTAATGTCGTGTGAGCAGCATGGTAAAAATGTGATTTACATCATTTGATTTTTTCAAAGTTTGACATTTTTGTATGTAAAAGAATACTAAATGTACACAATTGTCATGCATACATTGTACGTACTGGATAAACTCATTAAGTCATGATGTCCTCAGTTAAACCGTTGCAGAGGAGTTTCTATTTAGTAAGTTGATATAGAATAAACTATATATACTCTTGACATTCACTTTATGTGACAGACTAATTAGTTGTGTTGTTTCAAAACTCTCACTGAAATTGACATCATATGTACTGACGCAGGTGATATCTATCATATAAGGTAGCTTCCCGCCAATTAAGGGTTCACTTTTCGGAAAACAATGCCATAAATATAATA